>NC_136261.1:111563112-111835612 GCF_964187855.1 Myxine glutinosa | reverse complement strand
CACACACACAGTCATACACACACACAGTCAAACACACACACACAGTCAAACACACACACAGTCAAACACACACACAGTCAAACACACACAGTCATACACACAGTCATACACACACACACAGTCATACACACACAGTCATACACACACACAGTCATACACACACACAGTCATACACACACACAGTCATACACACACACAGTCATACACACACACAGTCATACACACACACACAGTCATACACACACACAGTCATACACACACACAGTCATACACACACACACACACACACAGTAACACACCCTTAAAACAAATATGGTTTCACAACGTGCACCACCTTCTTTAATATCCGTACAACACCAGGTGAATGAATGGAATTAAAATTTACGTTTGATCAAACCAGTTTTTAACACGGGTTCCGGCCAGGTGTTTGATGTTTGGCAAAGGTGAAACAAAAAGCAAGTACGTTTGGTAAAACTAAAACCTTGCCCATGGTGCGCGATTAGTACCTGCAGAGCTGAAGCAGGTACTTAGACTGGAAGTAGGAGGATCGTCACTTGCAGACGCCACACGGCCGAATATGCAAATGAGGAAGAGTCGGTTACGCAAAACTTGATCACCAGGTATATCGAATAACGTTTACACAGAGGCAGCCACGTTGTTTCAGGAAGTGCTGTCACTTGTACGTGGCTGTGCTGAGTGCTGTTCTTCTTCCTCTTCGGCTACAACAAAAAATAGTTTTTATAATTCCACGACAGATACGTCACTCGACTTGATTTACAAACAGCTTCCTCTGACTCGCGAAGAAGACAAGAGATTATGAGAAATTAATTATGGTTATGTTCTGCGGAATTAAACCATATAATTATATTCACCGCGCATTGGCTGTCACGCCACGGTGCTCCACTGTACTGTACGTACTGTACTCCCGTCGATGTCCCAGGTGTTTAACCTTTTTTGACATTGCCGAAACCTTGCTGACATCAGGGATTTGTTACATTAGCAGGAAGCTTGTGGAGCGCTCGCCAAGTGCTTTAAGCACTCAAGCAAGTATTCCAACGGTTGCTAGGGAACGATTGGCTTAGTGAGCTTATTGGTAAATGAACACACGCCAGAATGCACTTAAAGAACACTATATGCGCTCCACTTACCGAAGCCCTGCTCACCTCAGATTAAAGATTTATGAAGTTCAGAGGTTTTCAATCTTGTACTGTATCTCGGCACATATTTGGATATCATTTCTTTTAAAAAAAATTCTCATTCATTCTTTCTCTCTTGATTCGTCTCGAGACCAGTGTGACATAAAACATCAACAACAACAAATCGATTCCACTCGTGGGCCCGGGAGAGAATAGTGCAGGACAGCATATGCTTTGGGGAACCATACATATTTACAGTGTCTTCAGAAAGTATTCACACCCGTTGACATTTTTCATATTTTGTTGTGTTACAGCCTAAATTTAAAATAGATTAAATTGAGAGTTGTTGTCACTGATCTACATATAATACTCCATAATGTCAAAGTGTAATTTTTTTGAGAAATTGCGACAGAATGAAAAAAACAAACAAGAAGACGTCATGCAAAGCATGCGAAAATACTTCCAAAATCCCCCCTCCCCCTCCCCAAAAAAGGTTACCATTGATCCATCAAATTGCCCATTTCATCAAGATTTAAATTGACGATTTTGATCAAAGCTCGGGTCAATAGGATGAAAAGTGCCGATTTTTCAAGATGAAATTGATGATTTTAGAAGTTAGACCTAGAGTTGACCTTTGACCTTTAGACCTCAAAAATAGTTGGTTTCCCAATTCAGTGATGCACTATGCAATTGCTGTTTAATGTTCAAGTTAATAAGATGAAAAATGGCGATTTTAGAAATTTGACTTCCAGATTACCTTTGACCTTTGACCTCAAAATCAATATGCTTCTCAATTGTGACGACCTCTACAACTTGGTGAAGTTTCATGACGATTGGTTTAGAATTGTGACCTGTAGGCGAGTGACAAACAGACAGAATAACAAGAAATATGTTGTGCATAGCACGAGACTTGCAAAATCCGCAAAATAAGTTGTTGGCCTATGATGACCTCAAAAATAATTCGTGGTTGAATTCAGTGACTTGCTATGCAAATCCTCTTAAAATTTCAAGTCAATCAGATATATATTGAGGATTTTATATATCTGGCCTATGTTGACCTTTTGGCCTATGTTGACCCTTTGGCCTATATTGACCTCAAAAATAGTTGATTGTTGAATTCAGTGACCATATATGCAAATCCTCTTAAAATTTCAAGCTAATTGGATGAAAATTGAGGATTTAAAAAATTTGGCCTATGTTGACCTTTTGGCCAATGTTGACCTCAAACATACTTGGTGGTTGAATTCAGTGTCCAGATATGCAAATGCTCTTAAAATTTCAAGTTAATTGGATGAAAATTGAGGATTTAAAAAATTTGGCATATGTTGACCCTTTGGCCTATATTGACCTCAAAAATAGTGGATGGTTGAATACAGTGACCATATATGCAAATCCTCTTAAAATTTCAAGTCAATCGGATGAAAATTGAGGATTTTTGAAATTTGCTCTGTGTGTCGGAGATGTCACACATTGTGGTCCATCACTAAGCAACTTCTGTGCATTACTGGGCAACTGAAGCTGGGCAGCATCAAGGCCTGGCCTGCAATTTAAACTTCATAACATAACCTGTTGTTGAAAAGTTCAGGCTCTGACCTTGGGTAAAGCTTGGTGGACGAGAAAATAGCTTTTCCCTTACTAAGCAGCCTCAATTGTTATGCCTTTCCACATATCTTTTAAGTTTCCTTTCATTATTTTCTGTACAGTATATAAACTCTGGCTGGTTGTAGTTAGACAAGAAGCTTTGTGGATGGCTTAAGTACTGCTTGACCATACACTGGCCTCTTCCATGTACATGTTACTATATTTTAATAAATTATCCTGTAATTATCCGAGTCTGGTCAAATGATCATTCCTTGGGGTGGGGGGGGGGGGGGTAAATCCCCAACAAAATGGTGACGAGGATGGGCTACGTCCGGAAAAAGGAGAGAGGAGTTCACTGCTGGGAGGTGGCAAAATCATTCAGGTGCCACGTAAAAAGTGCGACCTTTCTCGGTAGTATGATGTCTTGCCGCCCTCGAGTAAATGGCTCTGCCTCGACCCGAAATACCGGCACGTATCAAAACTGGAAAAAGTAATAGGGAAACGGACAGTGTGTGGGATTCATTCATTCATTCATCAAAACTGGAAAAAGTAACAGGGAAACGGACAGTGTGTGGGAGAATTTGTTAAAGATAGGGATTAGAATCAAATGGCTTGGATCCGAGCACTTGCGAGCGTTCCAGGGAGACTGGACAAAACAGCCTGGACACTCAAGACGCATTGTGGAGTGTTTCAAAGAGCCAGGCTTGGAAGATAGCCTGCACACTCAAACGCGTGGAGGTCCGGCAGGAGTGTTACATTCGGATGCGTTGCAAGTGTCTCTTTAAGGGATAGGCTTGAGAGATGGCCTGTACACTCGGACGCTTGATACACTCTGCTTTGAGGACTCTTGCAGGCACCTGTCGGTAGCAGGGGCAAAGACGAGAGATGCTCCTCCATAGGCTCACGGGTTGCGAATAACGCAGCAGGGAAATTAAGGTCAGGAAATATGGAACGCATGGACGCATAAAAGCAAAAAGAGCAAATTAGTGTTCCCGTTGAAGGGCACCTTTAAGCGCGAATGCATTGAGAACTTGCATGAAGTGTTGTGACAGAAGCAGTGCAAAAGATGCTGCCAGCAGCAGCAGCACGGCAGGTAGTTATAACAGTGAATTCAGTCGGATCGGGTAGTCAAATTAAATGTAAGTTAGGTTTTGGAATTTTGGACTGGCTGCCAGGCATATTTCATTATTTTGTCAAAGATGTCATATTTGTCTAGGGGTACACATGAAAGTCACTGCTGAACCTATGGTGTATCAATTACAACTTTATGACCTGTGTCCAAAATTTTGAGGGAGATATTTAGGTAGCTGATGCATGATGTTCCTGAGATACAGGAATGGGTGAGTGGTCACAAGCGAAGACACGTGCTACACAGAGGAGACCTCTCCATGACTGGGAACCAGGTATGGCATACACCTGACATCACTGTGGGTAGAAAAATGGGGACTGCCATGAAGATGTGTCCTGTGTGATTTGCGAGGATCCTTGAGGATAATTATTAACATCTGCAAGAACCCCATTAAAAATGGGAAACCCGTTCAGGAATTGTTAGCAACTATAGTGCTCCTCTTGGAGGTTACAGTAATTAAGTGCCACATGCACCAAGTGAGGGGAATGCGCGCATAGGTGCTGCAGCTAAAGAGATCGCGATGTCAAATTTAGAGGGGTCAAGTTTGCGTTGCTTGAGTACAGACTAGTGTTTTGTGTGTCCTACGTTGTATGATTAAATTATGTTCGTATTTGGTGAATTCTGTTAATCTATGAATGATCACAATGTATATGATCATGCTCGAAGTGCGGCTATTACAATTCAAAAGGGTATTGATCGATCGGCTGCATTGACGAGTCTGGCCTGGGCTGTTTCAGCGAGTGGTCGAGGTAAGGATGTGCGCTGGTTATCTACACGTACTGATACGCAGATCGTCGCATTTTGGTTGGCCGTACATCAGGTTAGGATTGGCCCACATTTTGGATTAAGTAATCGTGATGGACCAGCGCTTCTCCATATACAGTGCGTGATGGTTGGGAGAGCACGAGCGTTCACGCTAAACGCGCTATTGTCACATGCTAAACAACAAAACACGCGTCTGTTGGGTCTGAAAGTGGATTTGGGCCCCACCTTCCTCCCTTGCACAGATCAGCATGCTATCTCGTGAACAGTCGGGTTCCCTTGGTAACGCAGGCTTGGTAACGCGGGGCACGATCCCTCAGGGACAAGCGAAGGAAATGAACGCATGTTTATTCGCAGGATATTCAGAATCCCGGAGCAAACAATCACTTGTGTTGTGTGCGTCGGGTCATGGTTGTGAGTTAATCTCACTTGCACTGTAAACATTGTAATGAGCATTAGATAATACAGTATGATTGGCATACATGTACTGTATCGATGGGAGAATCATGCGTGATGCGCACGCTACAGATGTGGTGTTAACGTAACGATCGCTAGAGTTGATCGCGCTGAGATGCGTGTCAAAGGAATTTACGATCGGCTTTGGTGTTTCTCGTTGAATACGTGAAAAGTAAGGGGCAGCGTGCACGCTGAGTCGCCCTCGGAGCCGTCCTTCGCCGGCGTGCGTACATAATACATAGATGGGCTGCAGGAATGTACCAAAGTACTTGGTGGGGTATCGTTTCGAAGCACGGCATCTTGCGTTTCAGACTGCATGGGACACGGCTAGTGTCGGGTTTGCGATGTGACAAGTACGACGAGATCATATGAAGCGAAATAAATTTATGTCGATGAGCGTTGAGTCCCGCGACAAATGGGATGAGGTGCACCTTTGGAGCGAGAGAAAGAGCCGCCAGTTGCTGAAACGAACACTTCGGAGCGAGCTGAGGCAGGTGTGCAGGAGGTTGAAGCAGTGCACTCCGTGCAGACTGGCACGGGTAAGCACGCATGCACCGGTGAGTGCAAAGAAGAGAGTGTATTGCAAGGACGTTGAAGGAACCATTTGTAGAGATGGATGGTGCCGTCGAGCATCGGATCTTCGTTGCCCGAGCAAGGCAGGCTTGTTTAGCAAGGTCTGAACGCGAGTCACCTAATATTTACGATCAGCCTCGCATGCGGATTCTTGTCCCTACCAGAATTCGGATGATTCGTGTAAAAAGTTAAGTGTCTTGTTACCCAAGATAGCCAAAATAAAGTTACATGTATGTTAGGAGTTGACTGGTGGGGAGGCTGAATCCAGCTCGTTCTCTAATGAATGCGAGCTTAATGCATGGAGTCGCGAATACATTATTAGCAATCGTTCAGGTCAGCTACCAATAGAATGGATCTTTGTCAAACGGTGTATGTCTCTTCTGGGTGAACCCTGATGATCAGACACTGGGTCCAGACATGGGAGGCAAACAATGATGGCATTCCATACACAATGTGCTTGAGGCGGAAGCGTTGCTCAAGAAAATGTTGTAAGTGGTTGGGTTGTGTCTTGTATGGTATGTACGAGGTTGATGGTGGTTTTTGGATGGACCGTTGCTGTTAGTTTTGGGGTCTAGTTCGAATCGTGAATGCAACCCAAATGTAAATAGGGCCCAAGTTTGGAGAATGAGGTAGAGGCATTTTAAATACCCTTTGAACCTTTTTGAAAATCCTGACAGTTTTTTGGGATCACATAGCTTAAAGACAAGAAAGTTAACACACAATTATCATATTGCCATATTCTGCACAACCATGTGGTATTTAGTCCAATTATTAGGATTGTATTTAAGACTTGTACCATCCTAACATATCAGTTGATCTATGACCTGGAAATGAACCTTTTTCATTATAATCAATTTTAAACTTTAAGGCTGACAATTAACCAAGACAAAGGTGAGTGGAGAAGGAGTGGAAATGATTGGCTGGACGAGAACGTGAGTATAAACTTTACGACTTCATCAGATATATGAATGAATGGAATTCCAGGAAAAATCAAGGTGTCAGAGTGTCTTCTGCTCAAAACGTTCCTCGTTTTAATGGACAAATGAACGTGCGGACACTGAACGTGCCTGGAGATACCCCACGGGGGAGCAAAAGGGTTGGCACGAGGACAACTAGAGCTGAGGGGAAAAGGTGACGCGTATAATCTAAGCAAAATGACAAGTCGCCTTAAGTTGGTTCACGCTGAAAAGGGAAGGTCGGACGATGTGCATCGCGATGATGTAATACATTATGGAATCAGGTATTTCGGTGCGCTTTTGGAAAGAGAGCATTTGACGTTTTCTTTAAATAATCAATTTAAAACGATGATTATTTCATGAACCATGATTGTGGGTTTGAGGACAGTCATTCAGAAATGGACACACGTCACACCAAGGGTCGTGGCACACGTATACCAGGAGGTTTGACTGGCACGGTGTGTGAAGGAGGTTAAAATGGTGACACACACAGACTTTGGGGTCGAGACCTGTAAATTCTCTGTGCTGAGATATTCGTGACACACACTAGGGATGTGCGCTGAGTTTGAAGGATGATGGCGTCATTACGTTGGTTCACTTTGCGCGAAGGATGGGTCACTTGCTAAGGAAGGCCAGGTGACGAGCAGAGGTTCGGACGACTAGATGCAGCACAAGGTTGTGGGGTAGCATCATCAGCTGAGGGTGCGGCTGTGCCGCTGATGCAGTGCCCTCTGCGGGTTTTGGGCAGAAATTTGCAATTTGTACCAAGGGCGCTGGCGATAGCTTACCTGCTCTTTGCCAGGGACACCGTGGGATCTTTGGGCGACACCAACGAAACGAATGCTGGCAGACGGGATACCTTTTTAACGTCTATCCGAGGGACGGCTCACACATGGTCGGCCCGGGCGGTTTTGCCGTGGTGGCATGAGCGGTTGGGGATGCGGGGCCAACAGTGTTAGGACACCCGCTCATCGTTCGAGCACCGCACAGTGCCCAGGCAATCTTGCTGCAGGCAAAAACGCGACACTTCACAACCGCTTGGATGTTGAAGTACTAAATAGTCTTAATGCATGCGTCGCGCATCGCTGCGAACGATGTTTCACGGAAAGTGAATGGACATTATGCTTTCACCCCTGTCTGTCTGTTTGTCTGTATGTCTGTCTGTCTGTCTGTGAGTCGGACATTTCAAAAAGTTTGTGGATGAAGTTTGGTGGACAGACTGGGTGTGTGACAAGTCGATTCAATTTTAGTGAGGATGATGATGCAAATTGGGATATCTGTTAATTATATTAGTTTTCAAGTGATCTATCACCATTGAGAGGGGGACAAGGGATTTTAAAGGGATGTGTTAACTAGCGTACAGTTAAATCGGTCGACACAGTTTGGCTGTGAAGGACTTGGTGGCCCTGTGGGAGGCTGCCGGCGGCGCCGGGGTGGGGGAAGGGTGGGGGGGGGGCTGGAGGGCTGGATTAGGGCCGGCTGCGAACGGGGTCCGGACGTGAGATTGTGGATGGCTCTGCAGAAGGTGAGATGGTTGCCCCAGGGAGTGGGTTTGAGTAGCTTGCACGTTTGACTCATGAATATGGTCTTACGTGCAAGGGTAAAGCTGAGTGAACATCGGGGGAGGAAGCATCGAGTTCCCTGTAATATTGATTAACCCATAGCTACAGACAAGAGCTGTACTTTTTGTAGTGGCCGGAAAAATGGTTTGATGTCTCAGTGCCCGCTGGCTTGTTTAGTGTTTCTGAAGGCCACAGCGGAGGAACCTCTGTTGTTTGCTCTCCCGTACTGGGTCATGTATTATGACATGTACTGCTGATAAGGTTGAAGCTCGCAGTCTGGTGGATAAAGCTGTGTCTAAGCTAAAGGTACGAGTTCTACTTGTAGAAGAGGAGGGTTGAGCAATAGTACCTTAATTAGGAGGTGCTTGGCCACCAAATTATACCAAGTTTAATAGCACCTGAGCAGCAGTTTTGATCCGATTACGTTGTAGACTGTTGTCCTGGTATTTCAGAGGCAAAGTCAAAGCATCAATGGGTTGTCTCTGGAAAGGTTGTGAAGTTGGGTTTCATCCCGTTTGTTGAGCATTAGGTGGTGGTACTTCACCATAATCGGGGAGGTCACCTGTCTCTAGCCTGGTGGACAGGGGATGTGTTTGGGCTGAAATGGTTAGAATCCAGCATTTTGCAATTTTGCAGGTTTGCAGCTACAGATGGCAATTATGTAAATAGCATTTGTTTATTTTGAGCAAAGAACAGATTATAAAGGGGTCATGTATGTGCTTAAGATGGTAAGAGAAAGTCGAATAGAATGAAGGCACTTTTGTCTGTGATTGTGGAGCTTCGATGGTCAAATAGTGTTTGGATGAACGAACGTTGGGTCTTGAATATTTGATGTGTTGTGGTCGAGAAGCTGAGTGGTGCTTCATGGGATTGTTGAAGCATGGTATTATTGCACTGTTTGAAAATGGCAGGCTATGGTGGGCCTGTATGGAAAGCGTGTACACTACTTACGCAGGCAGGAGGATGGATCAAATTCTGAGGGGTGTCAATGCGCATGGAATGCGAGGAGACGAGCTACCTGTACGCTCGAGAGATCAAACTTGTTGAGCCGATTGAGTGCCTGAGGCACGGGAGCTCATTGGAGTTCTTTGTAGGATTATGTTAATCACGTGGCGCTGTGCGGGAGTGGCTTGTGTTCCCTGCACAGATTGGAGTTCAGCGGAGGCTCTGAGGTGCGTTGTTTGGTTTCTGTGGTTGGAATTAAAATGTTAATTGTCGGCATATGAAGCAATAGACACATAAGTGAGATTGCATGAGAACGAGCAACCGGTTCTGTATCTCGCTGTGCCAAGTGAGCATTTGCTTGCAATCTGGCAACGACGTGGGTGTTGTGTTTGATGAAAGTGATTATGGTTCTGGGGGCATTATGTTTAATGAACCACCCTGAAGGCAGCGTTCACAAGGAGTGTACTTTGCGTTGCACATGAGTTGTCAATGTTGTTACTATGAGTGGAGATGACTACCTGGAGCCTGGGAGGTAAGGTCAGGTAATCAATTGAGGAGCAGGTGCAGACGTACACTGATTTCCTGTTCAGAGGAAGGTAATTGTGGTTTAATGCATGGAATGTCTTTAACAATAAAGGGCTGGTTTGGGATTTCGAAGAATTCACAGTTTAAATGATGTTTGATGGCACGCAGGATTTCGAATGAGGATTTTTGTCCACTTCCGGGGTTGCCAGCTGGATTAGAGTATTTGGAGTTTTGTTTAGTAACAAGGGTGATAATTGTAAATATTACATTGCAGGAAGATGTATGCTTATATTTCATACAGAATGGAAGAAGAGAGTATAATAAAGGTTCTTCTTTTTCGAAGTAAGGAGGTATTGAGGCTGTTGGACATGAATGGACTGGCAGTTGTAAAGAAAAGTATAATTGTTCTGTCTGGACAAGTAGGTAGATGAGCAGCTAAATTTGAAATAACTGGGGGAAAAGTAGGACTGAAAAGGGTTGGTGCAAAAACCTTTGTATAGTGATTGGAAAGCCATGGGAGATAACAGTTCCCAGTATTTTCATTGGCTTGTCCAAAAGACAGCGGATGTGTGTGCCACAGGTGAGATTTCAGGTGGGCTGTAAGTAATGCCAATGCCCACAGTCTCTGATGCAGTGCCCTAATCAAATGAGGGTGTGTTTTATCGAGACCAATACCCATGGTAACCAGTGGCTAAACAAGCTTTGACTAGTATGAGTCATGAAGTATATCATACCAAACAGGAAAAGGGAGTATGGAATTAAAATGCTGGAAGGTTTTGTGTGAGCATTTTATCCACAGGCTCATGGAGGTACAAGTAAGGTACTGTCAGGGAACTTTTTAAGAACCCTAAGGAAATAACTCAAGACGAGACTCAGATTCAAAACTGCTCTGACTCGTCTATCCGAGCCAAGGTTTATTCCGAAGTTAGGGGGAAACTTGTTACACAAAATATAACCAAGATATGACGCGTCGCTTGGTTGAAGAAATCTTCTCCCCTCTCGTCCTGCTTCTTCTGAGGATCAGTTTGCTCTCGGAGCATGGTGCTTAAGTAGACCTTCAAAACTTTGATGTGGTGCAATTGAAATTCAAAGATCAACACAGAACTCAGCGGCTCCATCTTCCTGGCACCAAAAAACCCATCTGGTCTTTATCAGCCACTAAAGGCATACCATAGGTCACTTATCGGAGGCAAAGGAGAAGAGACCATGCCCTTATCCCCGCTAATGTCAACCTTCTCTGACCTACGCAATAGCACTCCCTGATTAATGCATCCACCCCTGGCTTAAGTAAACATTCGGCCTGGAGTTCTCCATTTATGGGTCAAAAAAAAATTCAGATGTTCCCTCATCACTTCGGTTCCAAGGCTTTGCCAAACTGCACAGTAAAACACATTCTATCTTTAACAATGGGTCAAAACTCATTTTTCCCTATTCTTACATGCTTTAAGAACAAAGTTTACATTGACATACAATGTAACCACTTGCATAAACTCACCGACCCTAATAATCATAGAAATCTCCCACAATTCCTCAGTTTTTCTTTTTGTTAAATTAACCATTAATTTAAACAACCACCTATTAAATATTCTAATCACAAATTTGGTAATCCAATTTTTTCATACATAAGCATACACCATCATCCTGGAAGAATCTGATCACAAAACATTTTTGTTCATTGACTATTTCCATATTGATAATGCAGTTCATTTCATTTGCATAAAGCATACAACACTTCACCTTCACCACAACAATTTCAATTCACCATTTTAAATAATAAAGCATCTGCAACATTTGGCAGTACATTTTGCTTCAAAACAAATATTGACTGTGTTTTGAAAAGAAAAGAAGAGGCTGATCACTTGTTTGACATTCAAGTACGAAACATTTTCTTCTGGTGTCTTCATAGCACCTACACTTTCACGTAGGATTTTCCATTGTTGTGATAGCTGAGCGGAGTCATAAACTGACCCTGCTCTGCATGTAGCATCCTTGCCACTCTTGCTGTGAGCCATAGTAGATTTGAACAAGGCCTTCATCCAGTTGTAGTTGACTTGCCTCCTCACTCATCATGAGCATGGAGCAAGTGTTGATGTGATGTTGGTTGACCAGCAAGATGTGGAACAGATGCCAGATGCATCCACAACGATGTTAGGACCATGGTGTTCAAGTTGTCCATGGTCCATACCAGGAGCCTCCAGGAGAATCATGCACAGCTGTTGTGGAGGAAAAGCACAGCCGTCCACTTACAGCTCCACGCTGGCTCTCCGGATGTTGGTGGAGTAATGACACAAGTCACTGCATCCAGTAGAAATCGCAGGCAAGATATCGTCGTACCGCAATAGCTGACGATGAATGTTCGAGGCATTTGAACAAAAGTAAGTTATCGCCTTTCTTCCATATGTTGCAGTGTGATCCAGGCAAATGGTCACATAAATTTTTCTTGGTGAAGGTAGCCATCCATCTCCAATTTTACAAAGGAGAATATCTTCATCATTCTTTAAGAAGGAGGGTGTATGCCAAGATTAACTTCATTTTTTTTTTTTGCCACGAATTTTCTTTCTCGAACTTCTTCCCAATTCCGTTATCACTCCATTTGAGATGTGATCTGGTCTTATCCTTTTACTCAGCCACATCTAAATCTGCTTTCCACACACACTGAATCAAATAGGGTACATCTTAACATGAAATCACCATATTGTAACTAATCATGTATTTCTTATAACATCTTCACATTCAACAATTTGTTGTTTTCCTTAAAACATTCAAAAAAAGTTATATTCATTTATATGCTTCAAACAAATAATATTCAAATCAGGTATATACAGTGGAACCTTGACTTACGAGTTTAATCCGTTCCGTGACCGAGCTCGTAAGTCAAATTGCTCGTATCTCAAATCAAATTTCCCCATTGAAATGCATTGAAATGCTATTAATCCGTTCCAGCCCGCCAAAAACCACACCAATTTTTTTTTAAATATACAGTATATATAAAAATATCTCGCGCTTTATATTTCACCTGTATGCAGCATACAAGTTGGCAGGATGGCCTGGACTGGAGGTACGCACACTTGACTCTAAAGTCTAAACTGTCCAGCCTGGGTTTGAATCCCGACCCAGCTATAACCTGTCATGGGTGAATCACAGGCAGGGTGATTCATCAATGGGTGTACCGCTAAACTGGGCGCCCCGTTTGCGTCCCATTAGTTGTTGGATGTTAAGGATCTCACCGTGTTTTCCACAAAGAGAAGGCGAGCTATCGCCGGCACTCTGAACAAGTTGACGGCAGAGATACTGTACTTGCACGGCATGATAACCACGTGTCGCACGATCTCTTGTCATGGTCCACAAGATTATCACAGAGAGGTGCAGCTTCCAGCGTTTCGAGATCTGATCCAGGCCTATCCAACGAGACCGGTCCCAGCGTTCTAGGCCCGGTGGTTGTCTCAGACGGACCCGACAACGGCAGTGTTCGTTTTAACTCGATTCGATTCGAGCGCCGACGTGCCGGCGAACAAAACCGGTCATATCTTTTGAACGCGTGGCTCGATTTTTACAAAATAAACTTTTTCTTGAAGGTCTGAACCGTGCGCTCAAAACGATACCGAGATTGACCCTGAGAGAGCCGTTTTGCGCCGGCAAAGGCGCCTTGTGTGACGTGAGGACCAAGTCGTGCTGCATAGATTATCATAAATTATCATATCATTATCGGCGGCGTTATATATCATTAGCGCTATACGACAGAGATACTGTACGTGCACGGCAAGATAACCACGTGACCGGAGCCCACCTGGCGGCGTAAACTCAAAATAACCGAAATGCGAAATCTAAAATGCAGCGCTATACTACGACAGAGATACTGTACGTGCACGGCAAGATAACCACGTGACCGGGTGGCGAAAGCTCGTAACTCGGATCTCGGCTCGCATCTCAAAGCAATAAACTGCCAGAGTGATGGCTCGTATCTCGAAAAACTCGTAAGTTGGGGCACTCGTAAGTCGAGGTTCCACTGTATATATATTATATATATATATATTTAAACTAAGCATAGCATTTGAAATTGCTTTCAAATCAATATAGGTTGAAAAATTAAACTCATGCAGTTATTTTAACACTACTCAAAGAAAATAAATGCATTAATAAATGAATGTATATGATTAAAATCACAAACAGGAATGTCTAATTCCCAACAAATTATACTTAACAATCAAACTATGCATAATGTATCATTATCATAGTCCTCCGCATTTTAAAAAAAAAAAAATTTTTTTTATTTTTTTTAACTAACTGTGTAACTTGTGGTGACATGAGTTCACTGATCTTGTAAAACGGACACAATTCATAACATTTTCGTTATGCCATTATCTTAACTCTACTGTACTCATTTACAACATTACTTGATTCAATCTTTTAATCTCGGTATTATTCATATCATCATAAAAATCTTTCTATTTTGGGTCCATATTTGTTTCTATTCTTATCATCCTATGGTTTATCAATTTGTTCCAAAATACTGTAATCAAAGGTTTTAACCAAAGCTCTACCAAACTATTTCCAATTTGAACTCAAAATGCTAGTGAAACAACAATTCGAAGAATTAACTTCAAAGGGTCAACAAATTCATTTTATAAACAGATTTAATTCTCATCCAATAATTTTCCTTGCCAAATGTCATATTATAACACTTTAATAAACCTTCGAAAAATGTTTCCCAAATCAATAAATTCCCTTTTTACTTTACAAATAGCCATCTGTAAATTAGATATTGAATTACAATTTTCTCTCAATTTGTTTGGCCTAAATGGCCACAGAAGTGGCTGCCAACATGCAGTACCGTTTTTATCTACCAAGCAAGTATTCATCCACATAAGACCTCTACCAATTTTTTTTTAAATCTGGGATTTCTAATTATATGGATGCACACCCTCAGGGCATTTCAGGCTGCTGTTAACAATCTACTACGATAAATTAATTCCTTTACCCACAATCAAATAATTAATACAAGTTGAGGATATTATCCCTATCACATTCATTTATAGATTCATTATGTTGGATCTAATTTTTCCCAACTGCTGTAAGGAAGAACAATAGCTCTTATAAGTCTTAGTAATATTGTACTTAATTTACCCAGCATCGAAGAATTGTTTACAATCCATTCCCAGTCTGTTAACCAGTGACCTTGTTTGAAACTCCAAAGCTTATCTATTCTCATGTGTACAACCACCACTTATTGAAACCCCTACGTTATGTTGTAGAAAATATCCAAGTAAGTTTTTACGCCCCCTTAACTGTTTCTCATCTATTTCTATGCAACTAGTGAGTACTACTGACACCAGTATGCCAATATAGGTGTTCCAGAGTATCAAAATATGTTGCAGGTATACGTAACATCACGTTCTGAGTTTAAACGACATAACAGCGCGTTCATGTCTGCCCCTTGGTTTAGGATTCACAATGCATTCCGTTTTAAAAACTCACAATAGCTCAATTCAGCAAGATTTTCTTTACTATTTTCCCATATCATCTACGCCTAATACACATTCATACATACAGCACAATTTATATGCTGATAAAATGCAAGTTTATATATATATCAAAAATCCGTGAGCAGAGTACTCTCATAAATCAGTGTAAGACCTCTTCCAAATTTGGCTAATTTTGTACTCCCACATTTTTTTATGAAGCTCATATCCATAAATAGCTCTATTCTCATAAATTATATCAAAAATGGAATCCCAAGATTACTCACAATTATTTTTTACTATTAATTAATGGCTGCTTATAACTCAGCACATCAAATCTGTATATTCCATCTGCCTTGACAAAAGATAATTTTCATAATCAAATTATATTTTTTATTTTATGGATTCTCTGGATATTCGATCCCATCCACATGAAACTATCTATTTCCAGACAGGCACACTGTCGGTGTCAACAATCTTTTGAGATTGACACAAAAAAAAACAAAAAAAAAACACAAACATTGACACACAAAACACACACACAAATGCATTATGTATATTTGTTTGCGTTGGAACCATTATTTACAGATCAAGATGGGTGTCAATTTTATTTCAAAAAATTTGTCCTTTAATTTTAGAAACGCTAATACACAAACAGACAAAAAAGTTTATTCTTAAAAAACCCCTATAATGTCACATTGAAATTACCCTTTCGGTTCCCACAATAATTTATCCAAATTTGACAATGCACCCATTTAGATGTCAGTCGACCACTGATAGAGGGGTCAATATGTATATTGCATTATGTATATTTGTTTGCGTTGTTGAACCCCCAAACCCCCAAAAAAGTTTAGGGGTTGAACCTCCAAAAAATTGATACAAAAGGTTTTTCAATGGATTCTGGTACCATTGGGCATGCTAAATAACATACTAAAAATCTAGTAACATCTGACTTCCGGAAAGGGGTCATTTTCAAGATGGCGTCCAAGATGGCCGCCAGGAGCTTAAAATGGCCATATATCAATTATTATTCAACCTAGAAAGGTGGTTTTGGTGTCTAACCCTAGGTTTTAGGGCCCAAGGAATCCAATTTAATCAATAAAATTACCATCAGTTAATTATTTATTGCCAAGTCCAAGATGGCATCCCAAGGTGACATCCTGATCCACTAAAATGGCTCTGTCAAATAGTAGTCAACCTAGAGAGATATTTTCAGTGTGTATACCTAGGTTTAAGGCACCCAGGAAATCATCAAAATTACTTAAATAAGCACAAAGTAATCAGGTAATCCAGTAAGCCAGGTTTACCAGCCCATTAGGCATTTGTTGTCTTGTACAGTTAGTCGCTATTCATCGTCATCCTCCGACTCACCAGCTAATTAACCAAGTGTGTGTTTCAGATTGGAGATGAGTGTAATGTGTCTTCACCACTGCCACCTGTGACTCCAGTCCACAGTATTCAGTGATCATTACAGACAAAGGTTTGTACAAAGCTTGAGGTTATGGCAAGGGACAGACTTTTATATTGTTGAGGGGGGGGGGGGGGGGGGGGACTGAAAAATCTGACAAACAATTTATTTTCATTTCAAAAGGAATAAGTATATTATTTGGTACATGTATGCATAAACAAAATCCATATTTTTTTTAGACATTTCCAAAAGAAATGTACACAATTGATGTTATGACCTAAAACCTACGACCGACAAAAGATTGCTACGACCATTGTCTTTGATGGCTATGAGGAAGGGCCATCCATTAAAGACAACACGCATCAGAGAAGAGGACACAATATTCATCCCATTGTCAGCTTCACTGCTGAGAAAGTTCTCAGGCAAGAAGGAGGAGGTCCTGTCAAGAGATATCAATAAACAGAGACTGATCGGGATGATAAGTGATGAACTGAGAGAAAGGTATTGCACTGTGGTCAATGCACCTGGAGATGCTGACGTAGATATAGTAAAGGCCGCAGTGGAAGCATCTCTTCTACACACCACTACACTGATTGGAGAAGATACCGATCTCCTTGTCTTACTCCTTTACTATGCGCAGGGAGACAGTAAGAGCCTTTATTTCAGATCAGACAAGTCCAAAGCTGATGGCAGTTTTAAAGTGTATGACATCAACCGTCTAAAAGAAATCCTCGGACATGACATGTGTTCTCAGTTGATATTCATCCATGCCATGACTGGTTGTGACACGACTTCTCGGATACGTCCCACTTATGTCAAGAATGAACGCTGCTCCAGACAGTCTCTTGAAGGTCATTCATTGTAACTGCTCCACTGCCTGCAAGACACTCCGCTGCTCTTGTAGACGATATGGACTACCATGTACTACTGACTCTGGACCGTGCCAACTTGAAGAATGTGACAATCCACATAAGTTTCTTCCAGAGGAGTCGGAGGATGACGATGAATAGCGACTAACTGTATAAGACAACAAATGCCTAATGGGCTGGTAAACCTGGCTTCCTGGATTACCTGATTACTTTGTGCTTATTTAAGTAATTTTGGTGATTTCCTGGGTGCCTTAAACCTAGGTATACACACTGAAAAATCTCTCGAGGTTGACTACTATTCGACGAGCCATTTTAGTGGATCAGGATGTCACCTTGGGATGCCATCTTGGACTCGTCAATAAATAATTAACTGATGGTAATTTTATCGATTCAATTGGATTCCTTGGGCCCTAAAACCTAGGGTTAGACACCAAAACCACCTTTCTAGGTTGAATAATAATTGAGATATGGCCATTTTAAGCTCCTGGCGGCCATCTTGGACGCCATCTTGAAAATGACCCCTTTCCGAAAGTCAGATGTTACTAGAGTTTTAGTATGTTATTTAGCATGCCCAATGGTACCAGAATCCATTGAAAAACCTTTTGTATCAATTTTTTGGGGGATAGGTGAGTTTTTTTTCGTATATTGACCCTACTATGACCTATCAATCATGCAAAGCAATAGTCCGAAATTCCCACCTGATGATCATGTGACTTGTCACTTGGTTTCCAAAAAAATTGCAAAGCAATTATTGTTCCAAACTTTGTAAATTCAAAAATTGTTTTGCCCAAAATGCTCCCTAAACCCACATTTATATTTGGCAAATATGAGACTTCCAGAATTAACTCTAATCCTGGATCTTTTAATTCTATGTTCCAAAAAGTATCCAATTTCGGCATTTGATCAATTAATTATTAATTTGCTAACAAGCAAAAAAATGAATCATTCTTGCTCCGAAAACTGTTCAGACACAAGAAGCATCGACAGTTATTCATGTTGGTCTAGTGATCTAATCTGTTGAGGCCAGTCGTCATTTGGGATCTGCAGCAATGAAGGCCGAATCGTTATCTGAGGTACTGGTAAGCACTGGTACCCTTGATCTTGGTCTGCCCTATGAACTAGTCTTCCTATTTGAATATGCACAACGTAGTTTTCAGTGTCCCATATTTCCACACTTAAAACACCTGGCCTTGTCATGAGATCTCTGATTTTCCCTCAGATTGTAAGAAAGTTCTCTGTACTGTTCTTTTTGGGGAGACAAATGGGAATCAGATGGGACAACTGTCACTTTTATTCCTACATTCGAGGGCAGTTGTGCATTTATCTCCTCCAATGGATCCTGCATCCTTTTTATTTGAAGTTCTAGGTCCGTTATCCTTTCTTGCTGTTCCCATTTCCTGGATTCAACATCCCAATGATGGAATGCAAGCCAGTCTACCGTTAGATTCTGTCTCTTCCTGGCTTTCAATTATTGTCCTAATCTCTCCAATCGACTTCGCTCAAATGTACCATCTTTGGAAACTCCTTAGCATGTCCCTTTGTCCACAAATACCAATTCTCAACCTCCCTAATGGCCTCTACACCATAACGGTCGTACATATAATATGTACATGTACCTCTTCGTGGAATATCTGGTTCAACTTTTGTACCCTGACATGCCCCATTCCCCATTCCCCATTCTGCCTGTGTGTGAATAGCACTCAGTATTCACTCAATGTACCAGGTAAATTACTAGGATCTGCACTTTGGAATGCACCTGTATACACCTGTACTGTAAATAAAATCTACTGAGGTTTGTTCCACCTTTTATCAAAGTAATGTTGGATGCGTTGTTGCCTAGCTTGTTCCTATAAGCTCCACTCCTCGTACTTCCAGGAAGGATCTCTCCACCTGTTCAATCGGTGATTTCCAGAGAGTCTCTCTCACCTGTGGCTTTTCCAGAACCCAATCTCACAGATCGGTATTGCAGATAAGCCAAATGGGTCAGTATCAAATGGGTGAATCAGCAGGTATCCCGTTCTGTTGAAGGGGGAATCACACAATGGTAACCATATATATATATATATATATATATATATATATATATATATATATATATATATATATATATATATATATATATATATATATATATATTGTTGCGGATATGAGGACTGTATATTTTTTTGATTGTGTGCTTTATTATTATTATTATTATTGTTTATTCTGCGCCCCCTGCCTCCGGAGCTGTGTAAAGGTGAAAGGGCATCCCATAATTAGTCCACAAGCATACACGTCAGCCAATAATAGAATACCCCTGTTCGATAGTTATCTTATTCTGTGTTTTAGAGTAAGGCTGTGTCTCCCATTAATTGAAGTACTCCATTGCACCAGTGAAAGAGAATAGATCCCCGTTCATTCCCATCCCCAAAATCTCCATTTCCTTTCACATCCCCTTTCGTCATTGCCAAGCCTCGATTGCCAATTACATCCCCTCCAAAACCACCATTGAACATGTGCTCGGGTCGGGGAAGAGGGGCGTGCCCGCCCGTCGTCATCAAGGGCGGAGCGAGAGGGTCGCATGACCAACCAGGGCCGAGATGAGCACACCGATAGGCGTGTCCTAAAGGCCGGCGGCTTGATCGCCGGAGGCGCTATAAAGGCGCGCGCGCAAGAAGCGTGGGGCGGTCAGTGGTTGCGTTGAGAGTCGGTGGTGAGGAGTCGGTGGTGAAGTCGGTGGTTGCGTTGAAGAGTCGGTGGTGAAGAGTCGGTGGTGAAGTCGGTGGAGAAGAGTCGGTGGTGAGGAGCGAGTGGACCAAGAGAGAAAGAGTGGTTGGACCAAGAGAGAGAAAGTGGTTGGACAGGGAGACGTGCAAGAGTGTTGTTGAGTTGAGGGTTTGGACCAGACGAGTCAGACGAGTCCTGGCAAAGCAAGCGGCGGCCACAGCAGCAACAACACCCAACAGCCGCTTGGGGCCTGGACGGCGGTTTTGAGCAGGGCCGCGAAGGAACGGCGGCTGCTAAACGCGCCGATCGTGCTGCAGGACCCCCTTGGACCTTCCTCTCCCTCCAGCCATCCACCTCCTGCCTTTCCACCCTTCTTGTGTACGTGAGTTTGTTTTGTTTGTTCTGTCCCTGGGTTAATTAAGTCTGTATAAGCTAGTATTTGCACTGTGTCACCTGCGTCTTGTGTTGTAAATAAACGTGACTGCTTTCTTTTTTGCTTGTGTGTATAATAAATCCAATTACTCTTCTGTCCGTCTTCTCGTCTTATTCCTTTTCCTCTTTGCATTTCGTCGTTTTAGTCTTTTCCCAGATTGGGCAGCTGCGGTGCGATACGGCCAAAGTTCTGGGTGAATCGGGTGAGTCGGGGAACTGTTCGGTCGCGGAGCCTTCGCTCGGCAAACAACATCCTAAACCGCGATCAGTAACAATTGGTGTCGGGAAGTGGGATTGGACCCGAAGCGCGCTTAATGCGCTCAAAATTACAAAGTACCGAAATTGCTTTTGTTTTACAAAACCCGAATTTTGAAATCGCGCCATGGCTGGTCAAGGCGACGGGATGCCGGTGGGAGAGATAGACGGGGTAGAATCGACCCAGGACCTCGGGGAAATGTATGTGGATGAAAGAGAGGAGGAGAACATTGGCAATGTGGTTGAGGGGGTATCAGGCGCACATAATGGCGCCCTCGCGCACATGGTTATTGTGGCGCCAAATTTAGCCGCGCCCGTGACCATAGCAGCACCGGTGGATTTGAACCTTTTTATGGAACAAATAAAGGCCTTTATGGTTAAGTCGGGCGAAGAAATGGAAGACAGAAGGAGGGCTGATAGTGAGAAAATGGAAAGCAGAATGATGGGGGTAATGAGGGACGAAGTGAGGGGTACCAGTGCCCAAATAGGGAAGATAGACAGCAAATTTGAGGGGTTAGACAACGGGATAAAAGAGGTAAAGAATGGGTTAATGGGGCTAGAAAATAGGATGGAAGGCAAATTGCGGGAGATAGGGGAGCAATCCGCCCGAGAAATTAAACAAATGGGAGAGCAGATAGAGGAGGTAAAAATCGGGGTAGAAACCAAATTCGATGCTCAGAGGGATGAATTGGGACAGATGAGGGTGGCATCTACAAAAGAGATGGAGGAGATGGAGGAGATGAAAGAGGGGATACGACGAGGTGTGAGTGAGGAGGTCTCGGGGCTACGCGAGGAGGTAAAGCGAGGTGAGAAGCATATGGAGAAAGAGGTGAGAAATGGGACGGCAAAGTTACAGGGGGGAATAGAGGGTCTGACGAAGGGAGTAGAACAGCTGACAGTTGGACAAAGGGAACTAGCGGACCAAGTGGAAAAGAACACTGCAATCATCGGGGGTTTAAAAGCGACACAAAAAGAAATTAAAAACGAATTAATAGCGACACAGAGGCAATGTCAGATGGTACGTGAGGGACTGACAATGAGGGTGGACGAGGTGACAGAGATAATGGAGACAAAGGACCGGCAGGTGAGGATGCACATAGAGACGGTCACGGTAGCCTTAGAGGACGAACTTGGAGACGCACCGGGGAATAAAAGAGGTGAAGCAAAAGTTAAAGGAGGTGCTAGAGGGGGTGAGTGAAATTAAGAAGGGACGGACAGAAACTAAGAGGGAGATAAAGGAGGAAGTAATGGAATATGTACAAGGTCGGTGCTCAACTCATGATGTGCTGCTCACTAACCAAATAAAGAGTTTGCAGGTGGCAGAGGAGGTGCGGAGACGAGGTGCCAAGGTGAGTGGCGAAATATTCGGCAATGTATATGATGTGAGGACAGCTTCAGTCGGCTTGGGGATTGGTTTGGATCCGGGTGTTCGTGAAAGGCCGTTGGTGAAGTGTGCGACAGGACTGGTGTGCGAAAAAAGAGGTGTGCGAGAATGTCCGACCATGGGGTGTGTGAGGAAAAAGTGTGCGCCGACCAGTGAGTGTGCTGTCGAAAGTGAGTCGGTAGTAGCGCGTGTGCGAGGGAGCACAGGGAAGCGCGGTGTGGCGAGTGTTACGGAGGAAGTAACGAAAGAGTGTGCGCAAGAGGATGCGCAAGAAAGGTGTGTAACGGACAGGTGCATGGGGAAAGAGTGCGCTGTCAAGAGTGAGGGAGAATGCACACCTGTGGTGGGTGTTACAGAGGGTGTAACGGGAGAGTGTGCGCAAGAGTGTGCGCGAGAAAGGTGTGTAACGGACAGGTGCATGGGGAAAGAGTGCGCTGTCGAGAGTAAGGGTGAGTGCGTTGTCAAGAGTGGAGGTGAAAGTAGTGAGAGTGGCACGGAGCCTGAGTTGGTTGTGACAGGTGAGCGAGGATGCACACCTGGAATGGTAGAGCGTGTGTGGGAATGCACACTTGAGTTGGTCATGAGGCACGTGGTTGGGTGTGCGGGTGAGAGCACACCTGTGATTGTCACAGAGGAGGTGACCGAGGAGGGGGCGTGAAGAGGTGTGTTGGTGAGGTGTGCGAGCGACGAATGTGTGCCAAGGTGTTCGGTGGTCAGGTGTGTGACCAAGTCGGTGAGCGGAATGAGTGTACCGAGGTGTGTAAGGAAAGGTACGAGGAGCATGGGAACAGCTGGAGGTATGAGCAAGAAAGGGGTAGCGTATGCATGTAAGCATGCAGGTGAGGCATCGACGGTAACCGGGTTAGCGGTTAGAGCGACTTTTAGCCGAGTCGGGCCTTCGGTGCATGCCGGGCTTCGCGTGCCGCGAGAACCAGCGGGGATCCGAGCTACGGCGGGTTCGAAAGGACCGCCGTACGCGATCCACGCTGGGCCTCGCTTGGAACGGCCGCGTCTGTGCTCCACTAGGCGGAGCGGGCAGCCCGAAAGGAAGGGTCGTCATGGCGACCACTTTTTATTGAGACGTTCCGGCAGGTCGAGATCGGGACATTGGATGGCTCCACACCGAGGTGGTGCGTGGGATCTCGGCCCGGGTAAGCCCCCGTCCCTGCACCGAGTGCCGGACGCATCCAGCCGCCGGCACCAAAGAACCCGCGTTCATTGCTCGGCTGTACGAAGCCGGGCTGTAGACGTGAATTGGCGCACCGAGAGGATCTAATAAGTAGACGGGTGATGAGGTTAGTGTTTTGGACCCAAAATTAGAAAAAGGCGAAATTTGATGATTAGTACGGTGATTAGCAGTAAATGACAAATTTTTGATTTGTTGAATTTGGACGAGCGAAATTGATAGGACCTCCCCGATGTGGTGGGATGGCAAATCCACCATCCCTCACAGACGGGGGGGCAAAGGAGCACTAGGTTTATGGGGTTTATGGCAGTGAAAACTAGCCCGGGTGGGTTAGGATATTGTGTGTAGGGCCCTAGAAGATGACATTAGGTAACGTTAAGGTTTAGTTAGTGACTGACACCTGTAGTGGGGACGCAGGTAGAGTAGAGTGGATTATAATGACGTGGTATGTGCTTAGTTTAAAGGGAAGACGGGGAGCACTAGGTTAGCAGGGCAACAGGTAGATGAGATGATGCCGTGTGTTTGAGGATTGAACAGGTGTGATTGAACAGGTGTGATTGCACAGGTGTGCAACTGAACAGGTGTATGGAGCAGTGTATGAGGGAGTAGTGGTGATTGCGTGTTGTGTTGACCAAATGGTCCAGGAAGAGGAGGAGGGTGCAGGTGGCACCAGGTGATTGCACAGGTGTGCAACAACAGGTGTATACGGTTGTGTGGAATACATGGAGTGTGGAATATATGGGGTATTGGAATGGATGGTCGTGGAGTGAGTATGGTGGAAATTGGGGAGTGGAGTGGATGGTGCGAAGGTGTGAATGGGGGAAGAGTGGACCCCCATCACGGATACCCGGGGCGGGTAGTGTAAGTGTTAGGTAGCGGGTATAGGTAAATTGTGGTTGGATATTGGCATCTGTGGTGCGGGTGGAAGAATGGTGATTGGATGGGTGCATTAGTGTTGTGGAAATGGCTGGGCGTGTAGCCTGTTAGTGTGTGTAGTTGGTTTGGACACTCCACCACTGAGGATGTCGGCCAGGTGAGGCCGCAGGTGGGCTCTGGGAGCCGGTAGTAGTTGTTGTGGATGGGGCCCGAGGATCCGGAGGACGGACCCGGGTAGCCCAGTGCCAGAGGGCACCGAGTGGGGTGACAGAGCCAGGAGGGGCTTTCCCCAGTTAGTTAGGTTAGGGTGAGGAGCTAGGTAAGCTCGGGTGGCAACTACAGTGGTGGAGGTGTGCAGGTGGGTAGACCTGCTGGGAGAGCTACACGTCGCAGCCCAGAAATTGTGCGAGGGCACCGGGAGATGAATCGGGGGAGTGAGACCCCAAATTGAGAAGCACCACAGTTTGGCCAATGGGAATTGGTTTTTAGAACCCTCGTGTAAGTTGGCCAATGGATTGGCAGGGAGAGACCCCGGGTAGTGTAAAGTGCGTTAAGGTCATTTAGAGGATAGTTAGGATTGGAGTCTCCTCGCACCATCTGCATCCACTCACCTGAGGTGACAGGTACTCCACACCATGCCATGTTTTGATTATTTTTTACTGTGCAAATGTTTGGATTGTGAGACGCATCATGACGTGGGTGTGACATTGTGCTTGATGTTCCATCTCTTCCTCCTTATGAGGATTGATGCTGAATTTGGTGATGGCAAATTTTGAAGTAGAGGGATTGTGGAGACGAATTTGGTATAGGGGAAAGATGGGGAAGACGTGACAGTAGTGACGAATTTGTAAATGGGTAGATTTTGTAAATATGGGGTAAGGGCAAGGGTAGTGTAGGTGACAGGGGGGTGACGTACGGTAGGGACGAGCTTTCTCACTTCGCCCTCCGTACGCATTTCGCCTTGCATTGCCTTATTGATGTGTACCCTTGTGACCTTACCCCTCGCTCAATTGTCTCTTTTGTCTCCCACATGACCTGTGCGCCATTGGGCGCTGAGAGGAGCGTGCGTGGGTCGGCCATTGTGCGCCCGAAATTCCCAGAACCAGCTGTCTGCATCGATGCACCACATTATGGACCACATGCCTGTGGCCGAGCACCACTTATGGACCCCATGGGTTGGGGCATGGCCCCTCTGCTGGAACCGGCCATGAGGGCCCGAAATCTTGCTGGCGGACCTTGGCCACAGGGCACCGATGCCCCACAGGTGAACCACACGTAGTCGGCCCTGTGGGCCATAAATAAAGAAAATAAAAAGGACACATTGGGCACACTTTATTGCAAATAGGCCGCCAGTAAGAAAATGAAAGAATGACAACATCTGGAAGACCAAATAATAATAACCAGCAGAGGGAGCCGAAGAGCAAGAGATCACCTGCAGGGTTAGGGGTTGTTGATTTTATTTTTATTGAACATGCATTGAACACTGATGAACTATGGTGACTGCACCGATTGGTGCTTGAGGGTGCTTGTATTGGTGCGTTTTTGGGTGCTTTAATGGTGCGTCGATGCAGAGCAGACTGTCTCCCCCCCCCCCCAGAAAGAACAATCACAGGTCCTGGGTTAGTTTTGTAAATAAAAGCAGAGTCATTGTAAATAATGCTTCCCACCGTCAGTGTGTAGTTTGAAGACCATTCCGCAATTCGGTTAACTGTGGGCGTAAGTCTGTTAGGCAGGGTGCAATGGAGCAGCGGGACACATTTATTTATGTTTTAAAACTGTCGCACTCAGGGTCAGGTTAAAAGTAGAGGGAACTACACCTACGTGTCACACTAAATAAAAGTTGTAGGCCCGGGACGTGCCTAAGAGGAGGAGGGTGCAGTGTTGCAGATATGAGGACTGTATATTTTTTTTGATTGTGTGCTTTATTATTATTATTATTATTGTTTATTCTGCGCCCCCTGCCTCCGGAGCTGTGTAAAGGTGAAAGGGCATCCCATAATTAGTCCACAAGCATACACGTCAGCCAATAATAGAATACCCCTGTTCGATAGTTATATCTTATTCTGTGTTTTAGAGTAAGGCTGTGTCTCCCATTAATTGAAGTACTCCATTGCACCAGTGAAAGAGAATAGATCCCCGTTCATTCCCATCCCCAAAATCTCCATTTCCTTTCACATCCCCTTTCGTCATTGCCAAGCCTCGATTGCCAATTACATCCCCTCCAAAACCACCATTGAACATGTGCTCGGGTCGGGGAAGAGGGGCGTGCCCGCCCGTCGTCATCAAGGGCGGAGCGAGAGGGTCGCGTGACCAACCAGGGCCGAGGTGAGCACACCGATGGGCATGTCCTAAAGGCCGGCGGCTTGATCGCCGGAGGCGCTATAAAGGCGCGCGCGCAAGAAGCGTGGGGCGGTCAGTGGTTGCGTTGGTTGCGTTGAGTCGGTGGTGAGGAGTCGGTGGTGAAGTCGGTGGTTGCGTTGGAGTCGGTGGTGAAGAGTCGGCGGTGAAGTCGGTGGAGAAGAGTCGGTGGTGAGGAGCGAGTGGACCAAGAGAGAGAAAGAGTGGTTGGACCAAGAAAGAGAAAGAGTGGTTGGACCAAGAGAGAGAAAGAGTGGTTGGACAGGGAGACGTGCAAGAGTGTTGTTGAGTTGAGGGTTTGGACCAGACGAGTCAGACGAGTCCTGGCAAGGCAAGCGGCGGCCACAGCAGCAACAACACCCAACAGCCGCTTGGGGCCTGGATGGCGGTTTTGAGCAGGGCCGCGAAGGAACGGCGGCTGCTAAACGCGCCGATCGTGCTGCAGGACCCCCTTGGACCTTCCTCTCCCTCCAGCCATCCACCTCCTGCCTTTCCACCCTTCTTGTGTACGTGAGTTTGTTTTGTTTGTTCTGTCCCTGGGTTAATTAAGTCTGTATAAGCTAGTATTTGCACTGTGTCACCTGCGTCTTGTGTTGTAAATAAACGTGACTGCTTTCTTTTTTGCTTGTGTGTATAATAAATCCAATTACTCCTCTGTCCGTCTTCTCGTCTTATTCCTTTTCCTCTTTGCATTTCGTCGTTTGTCTTTTCCCAGATTGGGCAGCTGCGGTGCGATACGGCCAAAGTTCTGGGTGAATCGGGGAACAACTGTTCGGTCGCGGAGCCTTCGCTCGGCAAACAACATCCTAAACCGCGATCAGTAACAATATATATATATATATATATATATATATATATATATATATATATATATATATATATATATATATATATATATATATATATATATATATATATATATATATATACATATATATATATAGACTCACCACCTTTCTCTTTTTCCAAGGTTTCTTCACATTGATATCTCACAAATATATCAAAGCTTCTTTCTTGATAACTCACTTACACATCAATCAATTTATCAATATTCATCAATAAATCAAATTAATCATTTAGATGACTCCATGCATAAGCCCTTTCCCCAATGGTGCAGAATAGCTTTATCTGTTGACTGAGATCTATGATCATTGGTCGTCACCTCTGACCCATACCTCATGTCAATTGACGAATCACTGTTCTGTCCTAGGGTCATATCTGACATATTTTTCAATTTTGCCTTGCCATTACATCACAAAATTCGACCTTTGCAACCACTGAAGGCAACTCATCCTTCATTCGTGAGACAGTCAGCCAAAATTGATCAGACAGATATGGAACAGTTCATTGGGAAAAAATCTCAATTTGAATGGTACCCAAACCTCTTGACAATTAAAATTGTAAAACTCCTAAAATGTTCCACCAACAAATGACAATTAATTCATATTTGCCAATTGTAATCCAATCATGCTGAAATTTTGACACTTCATTTAACTCTATTACTTGTAATGCACAATTGATCCTACAGGGCTTGAAAGCTGTTCTTTAAGCCCGTGCAATCATTTTACACCGAAAACCTCATGATCTCATTCCTGTCAAGTACCTGTCATTCATAACAATCATCCTGATTTTAAAATCATACATTATTCATCCATTTGAAAGAACAAACATTTCCTGTATAAACATTATACTTTTGTCATCACATCCACGTGGTATAATCAACAATTGTATAAACAACAACAATCAAGAAAAACAAAGAAAAAGAAAAAATGGATAGAAAAAAAACAGGAGAGAAAGAGTGGAAATGAGACTGAAAAAGAAAAGGATGAAGAAAAAAAATAATAATAATAACTGGACATAATAAGAAGCTACAATAAGGGTGTAAGAGGAGGGGGTGTAAGAGGAGGGGGTGTAAGAGGAGGGGGTGTAAGAGGAAGGGGTGTAAGAGGAGGGGGTGTAAGAGGGGGTGTAAGAGGAGGGGGTGTAAGAGGAGGGGGTGTAAGAGGAGGGGGTGGGAGGGAGGGAATGGGGGAGAAAGGAAGGGGGGGGGGAAGAGAGACAGGTAGAAGACAGGTAAGAGAGGTAGGAAGGAAGGGCGAGGGAAGAGAAAAAATGGGGAGGAAAAGGGGTGGGGCAGAGGAGATTCATAGATTAAAGGGAGACAAAGATCGAGAGGGAGAGAGGGGGCAAAGAAAGGAGGAGAGAGAGAAGAAAAAAAAAAGAACAGGAGAGATGATCTCTAATAATACAGGTGTGATAACATAATATCACAAACATCACCTCGAATTAAAATGAATTAATGTAGCAATGAGCAGAGACAGACAGACTTAGTGATGAAGGGGAAAAAAAAAACCAAACGTCGATAGGAGAAAGACTTCTACATTTGCATCCCGAGAAACATTTGCTACTTAGAAGCATCTGCTGCTTAAAAGCATTTGCTACTTCTTTAAAAGCCCAGTCTAATTTACCTTTAAAGCATGTTCTATTCTATCATGGGACTTCATTGATGACGTAATGAGCATTATACAATTTTCATTCAATCGCCCTGCATTATAAAAATTCTACATGTACATAAAAAGGTATTCCCTCAAATTTTTATGCCGATCGGGTAAAATTTGACTGTCATCCAACATGGCCGCTGGAATAAAACCCTCAAAAAAAATATTTTCCTAATCGGGATTCAGATTTAGGGATGATTACAGATCAAAGTGTCATATTACACAAAGAGCGGGGGGGAAGGGGGGGCCTGGCAGGAGGAGGGGGGGGGGGGAAGGGAAGGACAGGTAATACAGGTCTAATGCCAATAACCCCATGACCTCCATGGACGGCCAGAAAGCCAGGCAGACACAGGGACACAGGTCTGAATTCTGAACAAATTCCCTATTCCTGCCCTAATTTCTGTTGCGAAGGCAATGGCAACCCATCGAGTGTAACCCTCCCCAAGAAACCGCTTCATATCTCGCAAATATATCATATCTCCCTTCATTCAACACATTCCGCGATCCCAAGTTGGCCCAGTTCAAGTCCCTGTCATACCGTTGAATTAACACCCAGTGTGTTGACTCAGCCTGTCATCCTTTCAAGGTTAGCAAATTAACTCTGACCTCATTCCCATGCGAGCAGAACCTTTTCATCTGCAAAACTTTCCTCTATCGAATGATCTTCACACGTATCTCAAAGGTCAAACAAACTTCAAACTTCAAAGGTCAAACTTCAAACAAAGGAAGGTGTGGTAATAGACGTCAAATTGGGGTAACAGATGTCTTCATCTTACAAATACAACAATTAACACAAATACACCTGCACACCTGGAGGCATTTGCACCCTCCTTTTCTCCAGGTACATTCACTCATACAATGCCATTCACACCCATCCACAATACTCTGTGCATTCACTTTCACACATCACTCCAACTCAGCCCATCTTGCCTCTGCAAGAGCTCCACATCCAGACAGGTAGACAGACTCCACATTACATTAATGCACCTCTCCAGACGGCTCTTCCAAACTCGTTCGTTTCAATCTCCTCCCGAACGTCTCGCACACCAGTCCCCGCACAGTCACGGCGACTAGCCTGCACGTCGCGGTTCGCGCGATCACGCTATTGGCTCCCAAAACAATCTGCCTCACCAAACCGTTTCGTTCACAAATTATGTATGCAAAACGCTGCGAAATGATATTGCAAAACTTCGCACCGAAACCCATCGACTTTGCATATTTCATGCAGACAAAAGAAGAAGCCCTTTGTCAATCATACACACGTCCATAAGTCAGCCAAATACACACGTCAATGACACATACAATGAATCAAAATACATACACACCCATCTGTTTGTACAATCTTGTTCATCAATCCCCATATCCCCATTCATTCATGTTGCTCTCACACCATTCAAAGGAAAGGGGATTTGAGGACGGGGCTTACATGACTTTCAAAAAATGAATTGACGGTGCACTTCATCACTTCATTTTCTTTCAGAACATCGTAAGATTCTAATTTGCACACAAACTCCAACGAATCATTCTAGAATTTCATTAGTTCTGTGTTCATAGGAACACCTGGCCAATCACGCACACGAACATGTGCAAAAATGCAGACGTGCGTCAAAACCGCCTGCGGGGCTATCAACCCATGCACATCCACAGCGGATTAGTATACGTATTTACAAAATGTCGTAAAAAAATCGAAGTCGCTAAAAAAGGGGGAAAATCGCTTTTATTGCTATTGATGTAGCCTTCATCACCCTTTGTTGTGACTGAATCGAAACAAGGAGCTCAACCATGAAACAGCACCTTAAATACCCATGCAATGGGAACTCAACGTAATTACGACTTGGCCACAAAAACGAGCAGATTTCGCAGGACGTTACCTCAACGTTAATCGTAACAAAAAATCGTAATAATGTTTGTGTGTATATATATATATATATATATATATATATATATATATATATATATACACACACACACACACACACACACACACAGGTCGACCATTATTTACATAATTATACAGTAGTACAGTAGTACACCAGTCAGTGGATCTACATGAAAAAACACAAGAGCACATCACCTGTTTCTAAAGACAAAAAGTCTTATAGTGGATCTGTGTGCAAAAAAACCCCACAAAAACGAAGCGAAAAAAAAACGAAACGAAAAACGAAACAAAAAATTCATGGCACCATTTCTGAACTGTGTATATATCTATCTTCCAGGGCTTTTCTGCATCTCCATACATGCCTTGTGGATTCGCCCACCGACCACATTTCTCATAAATATTAACAATAATTGAGCAGGTCCTTATATCGTTCTGTAAAGACCAACAAGAGACACGTTCACCTTGGACCTGGAATGGTCTTCTCGTCGAACTTCACAGTTGATCCTGGAATGGGCCACTAACTGTCAGGGAACTTTTTAAGAACCATAAGGAAATAACTCGACGAGACTCAGATTCAAAACTGCTCTGACTCGTCTATCCGAGCCAGGGTTTATTCCGAAGTTAGAGGGAAACTTGTTACACAAAATATAACCAAGATATGACGCGTCGCTTGGTTGAAGAAATCCTCTCCCCTCTCGTCCTGCTTCTTCTGAGGATCAGTTTGCTCTTGGAGCATGGTGCTTAAGTAGACCTTCAAAACTTTGATGTGGTGGAATTGCAATTCAAAGATCAACACAGAACTCAGCGGCTCCATCTTCCTGGCACCAAAAAACCCATCTGGTCTTTATTATCAGCCACTAAAGGCATACCATAGGTCACCTATCGGAGGCAAAGGAGAAGAGACCATGCCCTTATCCCCGCTAATGTCAACCTTCTCTGACCTACACAATAGCACTCCCTGATTAATGCGTCCACCCCTGGCTTAAGTAAACATTCGGCCTGGAGTTCTCCATTTATGGGTCAAAGAAAACTATTCACAGATGTTCCCTTATCACTTCGGTTCCAAAGCTTTGCCAAACTGCACAGTAAAACATTCTATCTTTAACAATGGGTCAAAACTCGTTTTCCCTATTCTTACATGCTTTCAGAACAAAGTTTACATTGACGTACAATGTAACCACTTGCATAACTCACCGACCCTAATAATCATAGAAATCTCCCATAGTACTCATGGAAAATGAGCTCACTCCAGCTGTCAAATGTGAAGGTCTGAGTAAAAGGGGTTCTAAAAATGGTAAACAAGTGGCAGGATTTTGACGACCAGCTGTGATGTGGATTCGTGACGTTAGTGTCTAGAACCTCCAGGCTAAAGTTATTAACCTGGGATAACAATTGAGGTTCATCGATTGTACATTACCCTCTTTTAGTTTAGCTATTAATATTTTTGCATTTAAAATTATTAAGATATTCAAATATGATGGTGCAATAATGTGAGTGTATGTGAGACATATGAGTTTCAGATTTGAGTTGAAGGAACGAGACAACCCCGTACAAGGACCGCCACTTTCCTACTCCCATATCGCGTCGACACTGGACCTTACCCCCTTTCTAGTTAAATCTTGCACAGCTGGCCCGATGGCATATATTCGAGAGCTGACTCATTTAACCATGAACGAGATAGACACGGTCCTGGAGGAAACTGACAATTCCATCACGTGTGAGTCAGAAGAGCACGAGTGGCGAAGATTGGGTAGCGTCGTGCTAGACAAAGTTAACCGACTGGGGAATGTCATGTCGGAAGAGGATGCCGGAAGAGGTCGATCCGTGCAAATCCTAAAATGGGAACCAACGGGGGGAAATCGTCTTGTATCATTTCATTAATAAAGGCGATGATTGCCAGAGCAACTTACTGTATTGTATTGGGTTGCCTTCTAAAGGTCAAATGCATCACCAACACTTTGCTTTCATTGAATAATAAAGGAAGACACCTGTTACTATTTTGCTATTTGCTCGAGGCTATGGGAAATTAAATTTTAAAGACCCTGTCTAGGGGGGGTCGCACATCGCTGATTTCCAGTAGAAGCCAAGAAACGAATTTTCAGTCCCTTATGTTAAAGTTGCATGCAGAGAAATGATCCCTTATATAAAGGGCTTTGCACCTCCCTTTGATATAAAATTGACCCATTATGCAAAACCAATTCTTAAATACAATTTTCACCAGTTCGATGTATTCTGTTGCTTTCACACTTAAACACCTGAAAACCAAAATAACCAATATCCAGTCATATCATGATCAATACAGTAATTTCTTTCATTGTATAAATAAAATCTATATTTTGAAAGAAAGGGAGAGGATGTGCACAATGGGATTTCAAGGCCATTTGAAGAGATCCCACATGAAGGTTCAGGATTTTTAAATGGTTGGATTACTGATAAGTCAGAGTGCTATTTTTTTTTTTTTTGCTATTTTTTTTTTTTACAATTTGCTATTGCCTTTCCAGCAATCAGGGCATGCACTTGGAATTTTGGCAGGCATTGGCAACAGCTCACCTATTCACGAAGGACACCGATCTTTAACGTACACAAATTAATGCTAGCAGACTGGATGCACAGTTGAACATCCATCCAAGGAACACATTGATAACTCATCCTGCCTACGAAACACCAAGGTGGCAGTTTATAGCTGGGCCTGGATTCAAACGCAGGCTAGCCAGCTCAGAGGCACTATCCTGCCAGCCCAGTTGCATCACACACCCAATTTGGAATCACAATCTCAGATATAATGGAGTTAAAATAAATAAAGGGAATCAACATTGCATAACCAAGTCCAAAACGCTGCACTAGATGGCGCAAAAGCACTACTGATCAGAAAAACATTTCACAAGATGTGTGTGTGTGTGTATATATATATATATATATATATATATATATATATATATATATATATATATATATATATATATATATATATATATATCGATTTGTTCCTTCACAATAATGTTGTTGTGGAAAGCATTTAAGGTTTGTTATTATATCATGTCTGCTCAAATACAATGCTGATGCCAGTGTGACTGCTGGTCCTGCAATACAAAACAAGAGCAATCAGATTGCAGAGCCTCGCCAGGACATGTTTGAGTGGTTTATCGAAGTAGATTTATGTTCAATCCAATATGGCTGCCAAATCACGTGACCTATGACGTCATCAATTTAATTCTCCAATACAATTTGTGTAGATCATGCTCAAGAAATTTCAAACTAATCGGATCAAGCCTTCTTCTTGGCCAATTATTACGTCATAATGAAGGCACCAATGGCATCATGAATATATGTTGTTCCCCATGGGGAGTACTTGCCAATGAGCCTATTTCAATTTTTTTTCCCATGGAGCGGTTTCAGAGATAGAGCTGCAAAGTTTTCCGGTTTTTCCAAGATGGTGCCCCTACAATGTGAACCAAGACATCATAGTTAAAAATAAAAAAAATTCTGCACGAGGCGACACTCCTATAGTGAAAATTTATTGGCAATCGGACCAACGGTTGCAGAGAAAAGCAATACTGACATCTTGTTTGGACAAACAGACAAACAAATGAACCCAAATGCATTACCCTCCAGTGAGGGTAACCAGAATGGACAGGCTATTGTAGCATCTGTTGTTCCTAGGATTGTGAAAATAAAATTGCTCCAACTGGAATGGCACATCTCACAACATCGATGGAGAAGTCTTCTGAATGAGTCCTTCAAAGCAGTTTGTAAAGCCTTTTCCTCAAGCTTTGCATGGGTCAGAATACATACATCTGATCATTACAATTATACACGTGAGTGAGTACATCATACTCTGTACCACTAGGTTAACATCTATTTTTTTTCCCCCCCAACTGAAAAAAAAATGGTTGAGCTTCGAATGAAACCCAAACATAGGACTATTTTCAGGCCTTCAATGACAACATAATGTTAATGGTATTTCCACCCCTCCACCCCCAAACCAGCTCTTGAAGTTGATCCCACATCTGAACACCGATAGTCTATCTTACTATAATTCACCAAATGTCCATCCGTCCATTCGAAGGTACCGCAAAAAACGGCTGAACCGATCGCAACGATATTTTGGGTCGGTATTCCTGGGACCCCTGGGAGTAAAATAGGCTATATTGTTTTTCCAAGTTTTCCAATTTTCCAGTTTTTCCAAACACGATGGAATAATATTTACTGATATGAACAGTGATGTGGCTTTTATTGAAATTCTACAAATACTGTTTCGATTTTGATGACAATTATGAACCTGTCGCGAACGCGGAAGTGGACAGATGATGGCAATGCACGGGTTTGATAATATCCAAACACAACTGTCATTCAATCGTAATGTTTAATCGTTAAACGTTTTGTTAAAGTATCAATTGACTATTGGAATTGAGGGAATACAATTACGATTTTGAATTCGTAATTGTATTCACCCAACCGTACGGAACTTCACATCAGGATTTAAAACATTTGTTTATGTCACGAATGTTGTTAAAAGTGTATTTTTTATATTAATGTTTTCATTTGTGATTGGAATTATGCTGTTTGGAATGAAAAAAAGATATCGAGTTCAAGTGAATGACAAAATTCCGTGATGGTTTCTACTTTCTAAACATGAATTTGCGGATTCGCCATTGAACAAACACCCATTTGTTTGCGAACGGGTACGTTTTTCATGGAAGTCCTTCACGAACTTGCTGTCCATGTCTGACGTGCGACTGAAGGTGCTACAGGAATGTGGAATTTATTGGTTTCATGCTTTAGCATTCGCCGTTTCTGCATTGTCTGTGCTTCTGGCCTCCCACCCGTGCTACGCACGGGTACCTCACTAGTTTTTTTCAATGCAAACTCCACCACCTCAGTTATGTTTTCACCTATTTGTCTATGAGCAGGATATCTCAAAGTTAAACAAATTGGGACAAAACTTGGACAGGTTGGATGTGACCAGGACGAATGGATTAGATTTTGGTGAAGATCCGGAGGCGGATCGCAATTTTTTAATTTTTTTTTGTATACTGAATCGAGGCTCGTGAAAGAGCTAACATTTATTTCACAAACAAATCAACCAGACAAACAAAATATACAAAAAGAGTGAGCGGAAGACAAGATGGGGAGAGAAGGGGAAGCACACAACCACAACATTTGAGAGCAGGGAGAAGTGTGGGAGGGAGAGGGCTTGGGGGGAGAGGTATAAAACACAAGGGGACCGAAATTAGCGGGGGTAGAAAAGATCAAGGTTTTGGATGGGGGAGGATAAGAGATGGTGGTGAACAGCTGTTTTAAAGACCTGGAGGGTGGAGTGGGATTGAAGAGAGTGAGGGAGTTTGTTCCAGAGGTGGGAGAAAAGAGGAATGAAGGAGTGAAGGTGAGCAGAAAGTCTTGATTTTGGCAGTTTAACCATAAGAGGGTTGCAGGCAGATCTTGTGCGACCTGTAGGAATATTTGGGGGACAGAGCCCAGAGAGAGCTGGGGGGGGCAAGGCCAGAGAGGAGTCGGTAGAAGACGGAAAGACCACCAACCTGCCTGCGGTGAGTGAGTGAAAGGCCCTTGGAGTTAGCTTCATTGTGGGAGATTCCAATGATTCTGAACGCTTTGGTTTCAACAGCATGAAGACGAGCTAGGTGTGAGGCAGGAGCACCAGACCAGAGGGGAGAGCAGTATTCCATAGAGCTGCGGATGAAAGCCTTGTATGTGGTGAGGAGCACAGGTGTGCCAAGGAAGGACTTCGCACGACGGAGGATGCCCAGTCGGCGACTGGCTTTGGAGGCCAGATTTGAAATGTGGTTTTCCCAGGAAAGATCATGGCAAATAGTGAGACCCAAAAGCTTGAGTGACAGAACTTCTTGGAGAGGATTATTCAGTAAGTGGATGGGAGGGTTGTCCAGTCTGTCTTTTCAGAGAGACATCGTAAGAGTGTGAGATTTATCAGGATTGAAAGACATGTTCCATTTGCTTGCCCAGTCTGTGATTTTGTCCAGGTCTGCAGAGAGTGAGGAGGCTGCAGACTGCCGATCTGAGGGATGAGGAATGGAGCGACAGAGTAGAGCCGTCAAAGAGATAGAGGATTTTCAAGAGAGTCAGAGAGATCATTGATGAAGACCAGAAAAAGCACAGGGCCCAGAACACTACCTTGGGGAACTCCAGCCTGAACAGGAAGAGGAGATGCGAGAAACCCATTCAGGGCCACACGTTGACTACGAACAGAGAGGAAGTCCACCAGCCATGCGTGGAGATTTCCATGGATACCAAAGGAGGAGGGTTTGGTGAGCAGAGCAGGGTGCCAGACCGTATCGAAGGCACGTGAAATGTCAAGGGAGACAGCTCTAATTTCCTGTTTGGCATTGAGGACCTCCATCCATTGTTGAGAAAGCAGAAGCAGCATGTCCAGAGTAGAGTGACCAGGTCTGAAACCAAATTGATGATCAGAGATCAAGCCATTGGAGAAGAGGAAAGATTTCATATCTGAAGCAATGATGGATTCCATGACTTTGCTGATAATTGGGAGAAGGCTGATTGGTCTGTAGTTGCTAGGATCTGTTTTTGCACCTTTTTGTGCAAAGCCGTGATGTTGGCTGATTTCCAAGCAGATGGCAGATGGCAGATGACCTTGATCAAAGAGAGGGTGAACGGAACAGAAAGAGGGAGTGAAAGAGCGGAAGAACATGATTTTAGGACCCGTGGGCTGATGCCATCAGGACCAGTTGCAGAATCAGAGTCGAGGGTTGACAGAAACTTTTCCACCTCGTCAGGAGGAAAGGACACAGAGTCCAGGAGCAGCTGGGTACGACTGGGTACGGTGGGTACAGAGGGATGGGTTTGGGACACAAGATTTAGAGGCAAACACAGAGTTAGCCATTCAGCTTTTTCACGTGTGGAGTCAGCCGTTAAGCCGTTTGAGGTGAGGGAGGGGATGGAGGGGGAACAAACACCAGAAACAGATTTGACCACACGCCACCAGGATTTGGAAGAGGGAGACAGATAAGAGAGTTGGGTCTTGAGAACGGTGAGATATTGTTTCCTGGCTCTCCTGAGGGTGGACACACTTGTTTCGGGCTTTGTGAAAGGAAATGAGATGAGATTTCCTTCCATTGGATTTGCTTTCCAGGAGACGAAAGCAAGTTGTTTCAGGGCAACAGCCTCACCACAAAATTCCGTGTACCATGGACGGGAGGAAGGGTATGACAACTGAAGACGAGATGGGATAAATCTGTGCATGAGAGAGAGCAATTTACTTTGAAAGAATTCCCAGGATGAGTTGATGTCAGGCGGTAGAGATGGGAGACCAGTCCAGATGATTGATGGCTGCTTGAAGACCATGCCATTTGGCCTGAGTGAAATGCCAGACTCGTCGACGCTGAGGAGGCTCTCTGAGAATGGTCAGAGAGATGTCCACTTTGACAAGCACATGATCAGATGAGCCGATTGGAGCAGAAGAAGAGCAGCAGACATTTTCAGGGAAGTTAGTCATAACCAAGTCCAGAAGAGAAGATGCTCCGTTGACTGAGATCTGGGTCGGGAAATTGACAGATTGTGTCAGTCCCAGTGAGTCGCAGAAGTCCTTTGCTGAAGAGCCATGGCTGGTGAGAGATACCCACACCCAGCCAACTGGCATGGTGACAATTGAAATCACCACATACGAGGAAGAGAGAGTTGGGATGGGTAGGTAGAAGTTGGTCCATATTATCAGACAGCGAGATGTAGATGGAGTCATCACTGTTTGGTGGACGGTACAACACACATATGAACAAAAGGTGGGAGCGAAGGGGAAGCCGTAGCCAAAGGTATTCCTGGGGGTGAGGTGGAGAGAGGGCAGTGGAGGGCGAGTGAGGAAGAGTTTTTTTTATAAAGATAGCAACCCCACCTCCAGGACGAGGCTCAGGTCTATCATACCGGAGGAGGGAGTAACCTGGGAGAGATACCAAGGCATCAGAGACATCATGAAGGAGGAAAGTTTCTGTTAAGCAGATCACATCTGGTTTGTCAGAAGCAACCTGTATGGAGAGATCAGTCAAGTTTGAGCGAAGGCCCTGGATGTTTGAGGTCCAGACCGTTAATGAAGAGGAAGGGGGAGCATCGGATACAGAACAGGGGGGGGGTAGGGTAAGATGTGGAAGAGGAGGAAAAGGTAGGGAGAGCTGTTGAAGGTGTGTCAGAGATTTCAGAATAGCTTGGAGAAGGAGAAGAATGGGGCGGACAAAAGGTTTGATGGAGATTGGATGAGGCACTGAGGTGTTATTTGAGGAGGGGGAAGAGCGAGGCAGAAGGTTGGGGGAGATGAAGGTGGAAGGGGGAAGAAGCAGGGAGGATGCTTTGAGGAGGAGGGGTGAGAGGGGTCTAGGAGGGATGGAGCGAGGGAGAGTCTCGGAGGGGAGGGGTGTGGGGGGAGTTTAGGAGGGAGGGGAGGGAAGGGGCAAGGGGGGAGATTTGAAAGGGATGGGTGATGGGGAGGATTTGGAGGGGAGGGGTGATGGGGAAGTTTTGGAGGGAAGGGGGGATGGGGAAGATTTGGAGGGGAGGGGTGAGATTGGATTTTGAAAAGTGTACGATTCATGGGAAACTAACATTTTTTGCAAAATGAGTTTGAGACCTTCGAGTCAAAAATACGTTTGAGGACGCCATATGGCCAGATGGGGCCATAACCTATATATAGAACGATATATCAAAGATATGGACAAAACCTGGTGGATGAGTTGGGTAGGTGACAAGAACAAGCCAATTAGATTTTGGTTAAGGTACGAATGCAGATCCAGCCTATCAGTGGGGTGAAAAATGTAAAGTGTTCAGCATGGAGGTTTTTGCTCCACCAAGTGCCGTTCCAACAAAAAGTCAGACATTTCATGCAGTTCAGCTTTAATATCAATAGTAGCATGCATTCCTGCACATATACTGCTAAATGACAAAGCAAAGTAAACAATTACACAATATCTCCAATGTTGTTGCCAAGAGACTAATGAAGTGCAGATGAAAAAGGGGCCCGAAATTAGGTAATGCTTCATTTAATCAATGCTGACCAAAATGTAAATGTAAATGCAGTACACAAGAAATTCCTGAAGGTCATCATATCATCTTATCAATAAGGTACAGAAAGGTTTTACAGAAAGTTTCAGACAATGCAGAACTCGAAACATGAATTGCGAAGCATGCCAAAATCATTAAAAAAAAAAAAATCCAAATAGATGCCGTGTGCTAAAGATGTCAACCTCACTGCTGGGCCAGAGAGTGCTTTCGAGAACCACCCAAGGTTTTGTCAAAATTCTGGGCACAGACATTCATCGGAAAATATTCTTACAATAACAAACGAAAATAATTTTTAGAAATCAGCTTGAGATAGGAACTTTCTTATAGCACCACTGAGTAAATGTGGTGCATGCAATAAAAACAAAAATCGCACCCATGTCCGAAGGAAGCGATTCAGTTTGGCATTTTTAATACGAAATTGGCAAAGATTAGAAACTAACGAAACCCCTTAGGCCAATCAATAATTCGTTTGGAACCCTCTAGCATTACACTTTGGAACCGTCCAACCCTCTAGAATTTCGCTTTGGTACCCTCTAGAATTTCGCTTTGGAACCCTCTAGAATTTCGCTTTGGAACCCTCTAGAATTTCGCTTTGGAACCCTCTAGAATTTCGCTTTGGAACCCTCTAGAATGTCACTTTGGAACCCTCTAGAATGTCACTTTGGAACCCTCTAGAATGTCACTTTGGAACCCTCTAGAATGTCACTTTGGAACCCTCTAGAATGTCACTTTGGAACCCTCTAGAATGTCACTTTGGAACCCTCTAGAATGTCACTTTGGAACCCTCTAGAATGTCACTTTGGAACCCTCTAGAATGTCACTTTGGAACCCTCTAGAATGTACCTTTGGAACCCTCTAGAATGTACCTTTGGAACCCTCTAGAATTTACCTTTGGAACCCTCTAGAATTTACCTTTGGAACCCTCTAGAATTTACCTTTGGAACCCTCTAGAATTTACCTTTGGAACCCTCTAGAATTTACCTTTGGAACCCTCTAGAATTTACCTTTGGAACCCTCTAGAATTTACCTTTGGAACCCTCTAGAATTTACCTTTGGAACCCTCTAGAATTTACCTTTGGAACCCTCTAGAATTTACCTTTGGAACCCTCTAGAATTTACCTTTGGAACCCTCTAGAATTTACCTTTGGAACCCTCTAGAATTTACCTTTGGAACCCTCTAGAATTTACCTTTGGAACCCTCTAGAATTTACCTTTGGAACCCTCTAGAATTTACCTTTGGAACCCTCTAGAATTTACCTTTGGAACCCTCTAGAATTTACCTTTGGAACCCTCTAGAATTTACCTTTGGAACCCTCTAGAATGTCACTTTGGAACCCTCTAGAATGTCACTTTGGAACCCTCTAGAATTTACCTTTGGAACCCTCTAGAATTTACCTTTGGAACCCTCTAGAATTTACCTTTGGAACCCTCTAGAATTTACCTTTGGAACCCTCTAGAATTTACCTTTGGAACCCTCTAGAATTTACCTTTGGAACCCTCTAGAATTTACCTTTGGAACCCTCTAGAATGTCACTTTGGAACCCTCTAGAATTTACCTTTGGAACCCTCTAGAATTTACCTTTGGAACCCTCTAGAATTTACCTTTGGAACCCTCTAGAATTTACCTTTGGAACCCTCTAGAATTTACCTTTGGAACCCTCTAGAATTTACCTTTGGAACCCTCTAGAATTTACCTTTGGAACCCTCTAGAATTTACCTTTGGAACCCTCTAGAATTTACCTTTGGAACCCTCTAGAATTTACCTTTGGAACCCTCTAGAATTTACCTTTGGAACCCTCTAGAATTTACCTTTGGAACCCTCTAGAATTACACTTTGGAACCCTCTAGAATTACACTTTGGAACCCTCTAGAATTACACTTTGGAACCCTCTAGAATTTACCTTTGGAACCCTCTAGAATTTACCTTTGGAACCCTCTAGAATTTACCTTTGGAACCCTCTAGAATTTACCTTTGGAACCCTCTAGAATTTACCTTTGGAACCCTCTAGAATTACACTTTGGAACCCTCTAGAATTACACTTTGGAACCCTCTAGAATTACACTTTGGAACCCTCTAGAATTACACTTTGGAACCCTCTAGAATTACACTTTGGAACCCTCTAGAATTACACTTTGGAACCCTCTAGAATTACACTTTGGAACCCTCTAGAATTACACTTTGGAACCCTCTAGAATTACACTTTGGAACCCTCTAGAATTACACTTTGGAACCCTCTAGAATTACACTTTGGAACCCTCTAGAATTACACTTTGGAACCCTCTAGACTGAAACATGATGGGTTTGAAAGGTTCTTAATTCTTGATAGACGAATGGACGGACATAGCCAAATGTTGAGGCAGCTTCACCACTTAAAAACCATCACTGAAGAAGCATACTGCATGATCATAGCAAGTTGAAGCTCACTGTCTCTATCAGAAAGCAATTTTGAAAAATTGTTGGAGAGCAAGAACTACAAAATGAAGTTTTCCAAGTACCTATAATTAATCTTGACATGCCAACGATAATCTGCAAATTTAACAAAATTCTCGGTAATTAAAACTCAACCATTTTAATCAGTCATCAAAATTCCGAGATGGCTCAAATGTCACAACCAACAATTTAAGAACATAGAGCTAGAGTACATATGTCAAGCAACTTGCCTGGGATGGGACAGATGACAGGCCAATGCTGGATGGGTTCCCTTTTCCTGTGCTCAGTCCAGTCTTCCCATTTCCCCTTGAATGGCTCACAGCTGCAAGGGCAGGCAAAAGGCAAAAACAATGTTCATTTCCATCTGCAAGGATGTTTTTGTATCGTCATTAAGGCAAGATGCTTTGCAAATAAATGGTAATATACTGACCAATTCAGTGAAGTTAACAGCAAATTAAAGGTAGACATACTGGCCAGTATGTTACATAGGACACGTCTCGTGTTTATGTAAAATGTTTCTTCTTATACAAGACAGCCTGCATACACAAGCACACTTGACAAAGCAATTTCCACCACTGAACTCGATCAGCTGGCCTTCATCCACTTCCTGCAACTTCACCCATTTTCCAAAAACAACATGGAAAAAGTGTACCATGTGATATGTCATTTATTTTATACAAATAGAGTAAAGCTTTGAAAGTACATGCTCACCTTAATCTGGCCAGATATCGTATGCCTCATGCCTCTCCTGCTTTCACAGTTAAAATCAAAATCGTGTTTAAGGTTCAAGTCACTGTTCAGCAATTAAATTTGCATTGCCCTTAGCTTCCAATTCTCAGCCACCGAACGATTAACTACTCAAGAGGCAATGAGCCAAATAACATACCGGATGAAGGTGTCGTGCCGGAGCGTTTTCTAGTGTACTCGAGGCAATCCGCTTTGCTTTTCTGCTGTGCCATGGCCTCCGAATGTATCCGACCATATATGCTCCGACGCTGCCTTTGCAATTCATCTTCCCGGCGCTGTACCTCTCGCACCTCTTCCTCTATCAACGTGAGTGGAGAGGCATCTGGATCCACTGTGCCAGAACTCTTGCGACTAACAGATGGAGATATTGGTACTTGTGGAGGTGCCATGGCCAACTGCTTCAATCCCGGAGACTCGACTATCACCATGAGTTCTGTATCTGCACAAGGCGGACACATGCGATTGTCAAATGTTACAACATAAGTTTGAGTCGAATTACACATATCCCGAAACAATCTTTCAGGAACTATAAACAGGTGCAAACGAAGGCCCAAAAAACAAAAAACAAAGACAAAATATTAATCGAGTCTTGCTCAATGCTTAATGCGCAATCACATTTACTACAGCAAGAAGATCAACGATGATACTCGATGGATTAATCAAGCTAAGCAGCAAGCCTAATGTAATGGTAAGCAGTCAGATTTAAGTGAATAGTGATACTCACTTATGGTCTGCAAAACATAGTATGCGTTTCACAATACCCAGATTAAAATGCAAGGATAAAATGCCAATAACGATGTTAAAGCAAACCAATCTAATACTCAACGGACTCTTGTAACCCCTGAATTCTTTCCGAAGGAATAGTTTGAAATGCTGTTTATATGTTTTGGAAATCCATTTCTGAAAACTACATTTTTTGTTTGCTGCCAGGTTTAATGACAAATCCTTTTCCAAAGAAGCATGGCAGCCTTTCCAAAATGCAATCTCCAAATCCAGCCTCTAACGACCAAACCACCATGGTATGAAGGAGGCCTTGGCTTTCATTCAAGCTGCTTAATTCCCTGAACAGCTTACCATTCAAATGCAAAGAAGGATCAAAAGGCAAATTCAAGCTGATGCAGTTAATGAGCTGCTATTTGAATTCAAACCAGAAGCACAAAGTAAAATAAAATATAAACTACAACCGTCTGTAATTCGGACCTGTGATATGCAACAATAGGTAAACAGAAACAACGAACTCCGCTCACCCCTCCACTCCTAATAGATTACAAAACAACAGCCACTTAAATTGGTCTAAAACTCACCGGGATTTTCACAAACTTCAGGAGGTTTCTGGGGTGTAGACGTAATCGGTCCAACTGGGCCAGTCCGCAATGGGTATACACCATGCTCCCAAATAACAACAGTGTCCAGATCGCTCTCTCCACCAGCAGCGCTGATGGAATAAGCATTGGTTGCCCCTAGAAACATTGGGGATTATCAAAGTGTGACGAGAAAGGGAAGGGTACGTAGTGAGCATGTACTTCCAAGTTGATTTATGTACAATTTTATTTGTACTGGAAGCAAACAATTTTATAGGCCAAAGTGAATTTCATTTTCAAATACAGCAAAGGAGTACACACCTTTTTATATCTTACACTCTATACACTCTATCCTTCACTTCGAAGTGAAGAGAAGAGAAGTGAAGAGAAGTGAAGAGAAGAAGAGAAGAAGAACTCAAATGGGTGAACGTTTACAAAAACCTCCAGGGTGGAAGGAAACGTCACGTGCTCTTGCCAAAAACCATGGCCTAGTACAGTCCAGCTATGCCAAATACAGCTCCAACTTCAACAAATCGTGGCAAAAGTTCCTTTGAAACTCTGTTGATTGATGACGAGTTTCCACCTTCGTTGTCATACAAAGGAAAAACTGAAGCTTCTTAACCTTGAAGATTTCACTATTCCAAAGAGAATGTTAGCAGGTTCAAATCCCAGCACTATTGGGCTATGCATCTTGAATGGATGTGGGTAAAGGCTCATGAAAGAGCTTCATTTAGATGTAACATGTATGACATTCCATTATCTTGTCTTGACAAGGAGATGATGACCAAATCAGTGCAAGGGATTAAAATCTGATTCGAGCATCATGGCTTCAGACTGGGATGTCCAATACACCAACCCAGATTTCTCAAATATCAGATCCACCAAGAAATGCTAAATTTAAAAAACCAGAGCGAAATTCATGGCTCACCATCGCAAATCCCAACGCTTCCCACCTGAAGAAAAGTTAAAATGGCAAAACTTTCAACCAGGAATGACCCAATATCAAATTTCGAGTTAAATCTTTACTCCCGCTAGGGAGTAATGCATTCACTTGTGTGTGTGTGTGTGTTCATGAACAAGATATCTGGAAAAGTTCTGAACGGATTTGGATGAAAGTTGGTGGGATGATTGCACTTGGGATAAGGAAGAATAGATTCGTTTTTAGTGAAGCTGAGAATATTATTCCCGATCCAGGAATTTGATTCCCAATCCAGGGGGGGGGGGTGAAAGCAGTGCTAATTATTTATTGGGATTAAAGATAATTTTCCCCAGTACGTGATTTCCCCTCTAATTTTCCCTTTACGTTTTGCTGCCACAGCCGGCCAGGAAAGCCACCTTTACACAACATTTACCATGCTGGCAAGCCCCGCCCCCAATGGACCTAATGAGGGAAAACGCCACACCCCCAGAGTGGTGTGATAGGGGGAAGGGGGGGGTGGAGAAAGCTGGCAGCCATGCCCCTGAAGGTCATTATTAGCCCAGAGGATGTGGGCCGAGCATGGGGCGATTTGGAAAAGAGCATCGCCATTGGTCCGTGTGACATCATAGAGAAGCTGCGAGAGAGAGGTTGGTGAAGAGATCAGCCAAGGAGGCTGGCCATTTTGTTGTGTGCTTTTGAGGAGAGCTTTTGATATACCGGAGTGAGGAGGCTTTGGCAGCTGTGGTGCTCTTCGGGAGAGCTGGGGGTCACATTGTGCTTGCTGGCCAGTGATAGAGAGAAAGCTCTTCTGGACTTGTCTGCTGCTCTTCTTCTGCTCCGATCTTCTTCTTCTGCTTCTGCTTCTGAATCTCGCGAGATCTCGGAGACAGTGGGAGGGATTTTCGAAGCTCCACACGGTCTCCACGTTTTTCGAAGTTAAGTCTGTTCACAATTGTATTTTGTCGAAACTGTATTTATCTTTCGGTGTGTGAAGTTATTGTGTGCAACTTTGGTTGTTTCTCGGTGTTTATCTTTCATAAATTGATCGTCTGTTTGCCGTGTCGTGTCTTGAGGCCTTGTACAGTGTGCACTGTACAACCTTGAGGCTTTGTTTTTCTCTCAGCGGTCCGTCGTTTGTGATCCAATAACTTTCGTTTTCTGTATTCCCAGGCTTTTCACCCATAGCCTACTTCCTTGTGTAAATCTCAACTCAAAAAAAACAAACAAAAAAAAAAAACAAACAAAAAAAAAACCTTTCTCTGTTCTCATTCGTTTATTCATTCTTATTCGTTCGTTCGTTCTTCGACCACGTGTTTCTCCCCCATTTCCCCAGATAGTTTTCACTCATTAACCTTCAATGTTTACACTTTCCCCTCAAGTTATGTATTCCGTCATATTTTATAACACCTTTTTCTTCTTCTTCTTTAAAAGGCTGCTTTCGACTTGCTCACCAAATCAATTCATCCCAAAAAAAATATCCATCTCCTATAGTGCCTTTTTTCTACATTCCCTAAACTCTCCTGCACTCCATCCTCCATCCAGCGTCCTTAAACGTATTTTTAACTCGAAGGTCACAAGAAACTCATTTTGCAATAAATGTTCGTTTCCCATAAATCGTACACTTTCATAAATCCAATCTCACCCCTCCCCTCCAAATCTTCCCCATAACCCCTCCCCTCCAAATCTTCCCCATCACCCCTCCCCTCCAAATCTTCCCCATCACCCATCCCTTTCAAATCTCCCCCCTTGCCCCCTCCCTCCTAAACTACCCCCTCGCCCCTCCCCTCCTAGACTCCTGCCTCACCCTTCCCCTCCAAATCTCCCCCATATCCCATCCCTTTCAAATCCCTCCCCTTGTCCCTTCCCTCCCAAACTCCCCCCTCACCCCTCCCCTTCAAATCTCCCCACCCTCATTGCTTCTCAATTTCCCCCCTCTCACTCCCCCTCCTCAAAGCGTCCTCCCCGCTTCTTCCCCCTTCAAACTCTCACCTCCATCTCCCCCAACCTTCTGCCTCGCTCTTCCCCCTCCTCAAATAACACCTCATTGTGGCTCACCCAATCACCATCAAACCTTTTGTCCACCCCATCCTTCCCTTTCTCCGAGCTATTCTGAAATCTCTGACACACCTTCAACAGCTCTCCCTATCTCTTCCACCTCTTCCACATCTTACCCTACCCCTCCTCCCCCCTGTTCTGTATCTGATGCTCCCCCTTCCTCTTCATTAACGGTATGGACCTCAAACATCCGGGGCCTTCGTTCAAACTTAACTGATCTCTCCATACAGGTTGCTTCTGTCAAACCAGACGTGATCTGCTTAACAGAAACTTTCCTCCTTTATGATGTCTCTGATTCCATAGTATCTCTCCCGGGCTACTCCCTCCTCCGGTATGATAGACCTGAGCCTCGTCCTGGAGGCGGGGTTGCTATCTTTATCAAAAACTCTTCCTCACTCGCCCTGCACTGCACTCTCTCCACCTCACCCCCAGGAATACCTCTGGCTACGGCTTCCCCTTCGCTCCCACCTCTTGTTCATATGTGTGTTGTACCGTCCACCAAACAGTGATGACTCCATCTACATCTCGCTGTCTGATGATATGGACCAACTTCTATCTACTCATCCCAACTCTCTCTTACTCATATGTGGTGATTTCAATTGTCACCATGCCAGTTGGCTGGGTGTGGGTACCTCTCTCACCAGCCATGGCTCTTCAGCAAAGGACTTCTGCGACTCACTGGGACTGACACAATCTGTCAATTTCCCGACCCGGATCTCAGTCAACGGAACATCTTCTCTTCTGGACTTGGTTATGACTAACTTCCCTGAAAATGTCTGCTGCTCTTCTTCTGCTCCGATCGGATCATCTGATCATGTCCTTGTTAAAGTGGACATCTCTCTGACCATCCTCAGGGAGCCTGCTCAGCATCGACGAGTCTGGCATTTCACTCAGGCCAACTGGCACGGTCTTCAAGCAGCCATCAATCATCTGGACTGGTCTCCCATCTCTACCACCTCTGACATCAACTCATCCTGGGAATTCTTCCAAAGTAAATTGCTCTCTCTCATGCACAGATTTATCCCATCTCGTCTTCAGTTGTCATACCCTTCCTCCCGTCCATGGTACACGGAATCTTGTGGTGAGGCTGTTGCCCAGAAACAACTTGCCTTCGTCTCCTGGAAAGCAAATCCAACGGAAGGAAATCTCATTTCCTTTCACAAAGCCCGAAACAAGTGTGTGTCCACCCTCAGGAGAGCCAGGAAACAATATCTCTCCATTCTCAAGACCGAACTCTATCTGTCTCCCTCTTCCAAATCCTGGTGGCGTCTGGTCAAATCCGTTTCTGGTGTTTGTTCCCCCTCCATCCCCTCCCTTACCTCAAACGGCTACACAGCTGACTCCGCACGTGAAAAAGCTGAATGCCTCAACTCTGTGTTTGCCTCTAAATCTTGTGTCCCAAACCCATCCCTCTCTGTACCCACCATACCCAGTCGTACCCTGCTGCTCCTGGACTCCGTGTCCTTTCCTCCTGACAAGGTGGAAAAGTTTCTGTCAACCCTCGACTCTGATTCTGCAACTGGACCCGACGGCATCAGCCCACGGGTCCTAAAATCCTGCTCTGCTGCTCTATCTCACCCTCTCTCTGTTCTCTTCACCCTCTCTTTTGCTCAAGGTCAACTGCCATCTGCTTGGAAATCAGCCAACATCACCGCTTTGCACAAAAAAGGTGCAAAAACAGATCCTAGCAACTACAGACCAATCAGCCTTCTCCCAATTATCAGCAAAGTCATGGAATCCATCATTGCTTCGGATATGAAATCTTTCCTCTTCTCCAATGGCTTGATCTCTGATCAATTTGGTTTCAGACCAGGTCACTCTACTCTGGACATGCTGCTTCTGCTGTCTCAACAATGGATGGAGGTCCTCAATGCCAAACAGGAAATTAGAGCTGTCTCCCTCGACATATCACGTGCCTTCGACACGGTCTGGCACCCCGCTCTGCTCACCAAACTCTCCTCCTTTGGTATCCATGGAAATCTCCACGCATGGCTGGCGGACTTCCTCTCTAGTCGTCGTCAACGTGTGGCCCTGAATGGGTTTCTCTCATCTCCTCTTCCTGTTCAGGCTGGAGTTCCCCAAGGCAGTGTTCTGGGCCCCGTGCTTTTTCTGGTCTTCATCAATGATCTCTCTGACTCTCTCGAAAATCCTCTCTATCTCTTTGCTGATGACTCCACTCTCTGCCGCTCCATTCCTCTTCCCTCAGATCGGCAGTCTGCTGCCTCCTCACTCTCTGAAGACCTGGACAAAATCACAGACTGGTCAAACAAGTGGAACATGTCTTTCAATCCTGACAAATCTCACACTCTTACTATGTCTCTCCGAAAAGATCGACTGGACAACCCTCCCATCTACTTTCTCAACAATCCTCTCCAAGAAGTTCTGTCGCTCAAGATTTTGGGTCTCACTATCTGCCATGATCTTTCTTGGGAAAACCACATTTCCAAGCTGGCCTCCAAAGCCAGTCGCCGACTGGGCATCCTCCGTCGTGCGAAGTCCTTCCTCGGCACACCTGAGCTCCTCACCACATACAAGGCTTTCATCCGCAGCTCAATGGAATACTGTTCTCCCCTATGGGCCGGTGCTCCTGCCTCACACCTAGCTCGGCTTCACGCTGTTGAAACCAAAGCTTTCAGAATTATTGGAATCTCCCGCGATGAAGCTATCTCTGAGGGCCTTTCACTCACTCACCGCAGGCAGGTAGGTGGTCTTTCTGTCTTCTACCGACTCCTCTCCGGCCTTGCACCCCCAGCTCTCTCTGTGCTCTGTCCCCCAAATATTCCTACAGGTCGCACAAGATCTGCCAGCAACCCTCTGATGGTTAAACTGCCGAAATCTCGGCTCTCTGCTCACCTTCACTCTTTCATTCCTCTTTTCTCCCGCCTCTGGAACAAACTCCCTCACTCCCTTCAATCCCACTCCTCCCTCCAGGTCTTTAAAACAGCTGTTCACCACCATCTCTTATCTTCCCCCATCCAAAACCTTGATCTTTTCTACCCCCGCTAATTCACCCCAGATCCACCTTGTTTGAAATTCCAACTTCTTTCCTGGAAGTCCTGGCAGTGTCCATATGTTTTATACCTCTCCCACCGCCCCCTTCCCATGCCCCCCCTCCCCCCCCCCCAAAGCCCTCGCCCTCTCTCAGATCTCTCGATGTCTCCATGTCTCTCGGTCCCTGCTCTCAAATGTTGTGTTTGTGTCCTTCCCCCTCTCTCCCCATCTTGTCTACCGCTCCCGATGTTATATGTTTTATGTGTCGGTTTGTCTTTCTGTGTGATTAATGTTCGCTCTTTCACGAGCCTCGATCTTGTATACAAAAAAAAAAAAAAAAAGAAAAAAAAAAAGCTGTCTTGGCTGCTTGCTTCATGCCTGGGCTTTCCAACGTACAGTGCCGCGCCATTTTAGGCGCTTCAACGTGAGGGCCTTTTGTCGGCCGGCGCCACCTTGCACTGCCGACCTCACCAAAATAACTAATTGGATGAGCTAAATGCACTAAGGAAATATTTTATTTTTATTATCTTTCCCCTCGTCTGTTTTTGTGTCCGAGTAGAGGATCCTCGAAGTAGCGAATTTTAGTTTACTTCAGCATTCATTTTATTCCTTGGTTTATTCTCATTAAATTCATTGTTGCATTTTATTCGTCGTGGGTTCGGAAAAAAAAGGAAAAAAAAAAAAGGTTGCTTTTCGTTCCGTTCAGGTAAACGGCTCGCAGCCTCCATCTCGCGCACGCTCATAACTGCCATATTTGGGAGGTCGCCTCGGAAGTAAAAACGTTTGGCTATTCTTCATCCGGTGGTCTTAGTCGCCAGTGACAGGACAGTATTATATAGAAAGGAGAAGAGAATATCGGATACCTCCCCCCCCCCCCACCTGAGAAGCAACAGTAAACAGCGAAGAGTAATCTGCTCAGCCCTGAGGTATGCGCACTCTACCGAGTGACGTTCTAGTCTTGTTTTTTGTGCCTTTCCCCCACTCCCCCCTCCCCCCCCCCAGTGAACCGTGTCTCATGGATGAACTTGTACATGGATCATATAGGACGATGACATGTCAATAGCATGTAGAAATTTGGCTAGCATACAGCATTGCGGGCTAAAAATATGAATGCTAAACATATCAAACTAAAGCTTTGTACAGAATACAAGCTTTTGACAGTCAATCCGTCGGCCTGTCGACAAGTGAAATGGATTTTATCAACAAAAAATTTGCAAATTCCCAGTGAGAAAACAAGAAGCTGATTCTCGCATTTGGCCCCCCTCAGATAAAAAGAGCAAAAATAAAAGGATGATTTAATGTTCGAAACGCAAGCCACTCAGTTCAATTTTTAGTTTATCAAATCCATTGCTAAAAGCTTTGTATGCTTGCTGTACTCAGACCCTCACAACAGGATATTGCAACCCTCTGAACATGCAACATGGGCCTTGACAGCACATTTACCACCAGATAAAAATTTAACATAGCTTTGTGCCAGCTTATGCCCACTTTTAATGTGGGTAGACATTTGGCTAGGCTACTGACATATGTAATGGCCCAATCTTGAAGCATGTTGCGGGCATTATATCCCATGCAAAAAAAATAATTATATTCAGACAAGGGCTTCCCAATCCTGCTGCGAGATGCAACACCTTCTGCAAGTACCTTACCAGAAGAGCAGCCTTTTTTGACAGTAAAATCCGATTTTCAAATACCAATCCAGGTTAGACAGCACAGTAGAAAACATGGTACCAAGTGAGATCAAATTTTAATTACAATGAATGCAAAATTGGAAAAAGTTATGCATGTACAGTGTACACGTTACATACCTGTGACCACTTCATCCCCAGATATGTTTTGTGGATTTTTTACCCTTGGTCTCGGCTTCACCACTTGCTCTGTAGTCACCATCCGGCGTTCAAATGCCCTGCAACGTTCACCCACTTCACAAGGAGGGCTCCGATCATCGTGGTTTGGCATGTTGCACACCCGCACAAAGTTGCGCCCTCGCTCGTTTTCCTGCCTCACATCTCTCTCCATGCGCTGCGATGCAAGGCGCTTACTTTCAAAGTCACCGGGATGCTGTTGCTGATTCCGTATTTCCAAAGTTGGGGGAAAAATAGGTCGCGTACGTATGGCCACCAGCTTCTCTATGTGGTTCATGATGCCACGCCGGCGGCGAAGGCTTGCTTCGCGCTGCAGAGACCTTCTGATCTCTTTTTCAATAGGTGTTCCCGAATCTGGGTCTTCTACAGCCAATCCCTTGGTCACACTGCTCTCAATTTCATCATGACCTACAATGATGCCAGGCTCACTTTCCTCAACGCCATTAAAACACCTTTGTTTTTGCTTACTCCCATTCTGCATCAACTGAGGGTCCAGTTCCTTGATCTCAGCTGGTTTATCAAGAGCGGTCCTGGTCACCATTACATCTTTCAAATCTCCATTCACCTCACTTTCAATTATTTCAATTTCTGAGATTCCATAAGAATCCTTTCTGGCAAGCAGAGCACCTTGTCCCCTGTTAATTGGGTCTAAAGCAAACCCATTAGAGTTGTGATCAGGGTGATTCGCAGGGGTGTTTTGAATTCCTGAGACCGGAGGCTGCAGGGATTGCCGTTCCATCATCAGCCACTTGTTACGTGTACAAGCAAAATCACACAAGCACTCTTCCTTCTCCTCGTCCTTTTCAATCACACTTCCCTTGGCAGCAACACGGTTCACCATCTCTTTAGACGTAAGCCTTTTAATCAGTCTTTGTTGTCCCTGAACATCACTCCTTTTTACTCCAGCAGTGTTATATTTCAGTACAACAGGCACAAAGCAGTTGAACTTCCCTACTTGCTCACCAATGGCAATTTCTCCTTTTCTTATTGCAGAAAAACAATCTTTTGGGACATTAACTTGAGGAAGCTGCCTGAAAGAAAGGAAGAAAAAAAAATTAAAATAAATAAAGTTTAATTTAGTTAGTAGGTTGTCGACAACATCCGCTCAGGGTAGTTCTACCCTTGACTCGAGAGCGTTAGTGGTGCCTGGAACCATGTTACACACCATGTCAGGATTGCTGGTCTTACCTTTTGTCACTCAAACTGGAGCTACTGGGATAGCTTTAATCTCTCTTACAAACATCATACACTCTTCTCTTATTTAAGGCCTGACCTCGATGACGGCTATATTGTCCATGACTGGTGCCTTCAACATGAAAATAAAAAAAATTCCTGCATGAGGCTAGTGTGAAAAAAAAAAAAATACCGACTACCCAGGACTCAAACCCAGGGAGCACATTACTTGTGCGGAGGCGGTTGACAGCTATTTAGTCTTTGGGATATACTCTGAAATTTCTCACAGCAACACTGCAAGCTTTATAATGGCCGATGTCTTATGTGCCTGCTCGGCAGACCCCAAATGTATTATATATATATATATATATCCCCGGTGTGTACCCCGGTTTAGAATAGGTACACCGTAACCCTGCATGTCACAAGAGGTGACTAAAAGGGTTGGCATCAGGAAGGGCATCCAGCCATAAAAACATTGCCTCAAAAAGGGAACCATGACAATTACAACTACATATGGGCAGGGTACAGCACGAAGTACCCTGTGGGGGACCTCACTCCCTCTCGTCAAAACTCAAGGTGGAGAACCCAATCGAAGCAAGGGTGGAAATCACTCCATTTATGACAAAACGTCTGATGCCCCACATGGAGATCGGTTTCTGAGGTTTGGGACATGGAATGTGACGGACAATGACAGGGAGATCAGGAGAAGTGGTGGAAGTATTGGTCAGAAGAAGAGTGGACACGGTCACGTGAAAAAGTAAGTACACCCCATGTAAAGTTGACTTTTTCAAACATATTTCAACATACAGCTATTTGATCTTCATTTCAACAATATTGATAGATAAAGGTGATATAATATAACAAATATCATGAAACATTTACATTTTGTAGTCCATTGTATAATTTAAATAAACATAAATGCAAATTTCGCATGTGGAAAAAGTAAGTACACCCCTACATTTATCACTACAAATACCTAAAATTAGAATCAGGTGCACCAGCTCAGGTGCAAATGATTAGAACATTGTTAGAGAGGATCTTGGAGGAACCTGTCTTATTTAAACCTCAGACATTTAGTTTGGTTTGGTCTTTGTTGTTGAAGTGTGCGGCATCACCATGCCTAGATCAAAAGAGCTCTCCGAGGCCTTCAGAAAGAAGGTTATAGATGCCTAGGAGTCTGGGAAGGGATATAAAAAAAGATCTCCAAACAATTTGAAATCAATCATTCGCCTGTCCGGAAGATCATCTACAAGTGGAGAAGATTCCAAACAACTGCCAACTTGTTCACGCCAGGCCGCCCCAGCAAGTTCAGCCCGAGAGCAGACACAAGATGCTGAAAGAAGACTCGAAGAAACCCACAATGTCATCACGGGACCTACAGGTAGCTCTTGCCACTGTTGATGTCAAAGTGCACGAGTCTACTATTATAAAGAGGCTGCACAAATTTGATCTACATGGGAGGTGTGACAGGAGGAAATCTTTGCTGTCCAGAAAGAACATCAGGACAAGACTAAAGTTTGCCAATGAACACCTAGGCAAAGACCAGCACTTCTGGAACAATGTGCTCTGGACAGATGGTAGAGCTATTTGGCCACAGTACCAGAAGACATGTTTGGCGAAAACCAAAGACAGCATTTGACCACAAGAACCTGATACCAACTGTAAAGCATGGTGGTGGAAATTTTATGGTTTGGGGCAGCTTTGCTGCATCAGGGCCTGGGCAGCTCACCATCATAGAATCCACTATGAATTCTTCATTGTCCCAGAGGGTGCTTGATGATAATGTGAGGCCATCTGTTGGATAGTTGAAGCTCAACCAAAGGTGGACCTTGCAACATGACAATGACCCTAAATATACCAGTAAATCCACCAAGGAATGGCTGAAAAGAAAGAAATGGAGGGTTCTGGAATGGCCAAGTCAAAGCCCGGATCTAAATCCCATCGAGATGTTGTGGGGGGATTTGAAACGATCTGTGCATGCAAGAAACACCACAAACATTGCACAGCTGAAATAATTCTGCATGGAGGAGTGGACAAAAATTTCTCCCAGTCGATGTCAGAGACTGGTAGACAGTTATAAGAAACGCCTACTTGAGGTTGTTTCTGCCAAAGGGGGCAATACCACCTATTAGAGCCAAGGGTGTACTTACTTTTTCCACATAAGAAATTTGCATTTATGTTTATTTAAATTATACAATGGACTACAAAATGTCAATGTTTCATGATATTTGTTATATTATATCACCTTTATCTATCAATATTGTTGAAATGAAGATCAAATAGCTGTATGTTGAAATATGTTGAAAAAGTCAAAACTTTAGATGGGGTGTACTTACTTTTTCCACACGACTATGTTGTGTGCAGGAGACGAGATGGAAGGGAAGTGGTGTGAGAATGGTGAAAGGTAGGCAGGGACAGAAATACAAGTTTGTGTTGCAAGGGTGCCCGGAAGGCATGCATGGTGTTGGTGTCCTGTTTTCTCAGGAGTTTGAAGACAGTGTGGCGAGTGTGACTAAAGTGAGTGAAAGGTTGATGGTGAAAATGATGATTGGAAAGCCCTTGAACGTCCTCGGGATATGCTCCACAGATCAGTCAGAGCGATGGAGAGGGACAAGTTCTGGTGTGCGATAGAGAAGCTGATGGAAAACGTGAAAGATGAGGCAGTTGCTGTGGTAGGAGGAGACCTAAATGGACATGTGGGAAGGAGTATAGACAGTTTTGAGGAAGTTCATGGGGGTTATGGATATGGTGTGAGGAATGGAGAAGGTGACAGGATTTTGGAGTTTGCTGATGGAGCTGGTTTGTTGATTTGTAATACTCAGTTCCAGAAAGAGGATAACAAGCTTGTTACAAGCACGTCAAGTGGGTCGATGACAACCGTTGACTACCTGATGGTGCATAGGTGAGATAGGGGGCACCTCTGGGCCACAAAGGTGATCCCGGGGGAGGAGGCTTTTTCACAGCACCACTTGGTTGTCTGCGACATAAGGGTGAAAGGTGCGAGGAGAGCTCAGCGGGTGAAGTACCAACCGAGAATGAAGGTGTGGAGGGTTGAAAGAGGTGACAGTGAGGGTGGCATTAAAAGAGGCTGAGTATGGTAGAGGATGATGTGGTTGAGCTTGAAGGTGGTTGGAAGTCAATGAAAGATCGTCTGTTGGGGGCCGTTGGTGAGGTATGTGGATGGACTAAAGGACCACCGAAAAAGTCGGAAACACGGTGGTGGGATGACGAGGTTGGAAAGAAGATTGATAAGAGGAAGAAGTTCAAAGAGTGGCAAAAGGCTAAGAGTACCGAGGCAGAAAAGGCAGAACAAGAGTTATAAGGCAGCCAAGAAGGCTGCAAAGAAAGGTAGCAAAGGCACAGGAGGCATGTAGGAAAATGGTTGGAGAATGCTTGGATTTGGAAGAGGGTCAGAGAGCGGTACTCAGGATTGCAAAGCAGATAGCAAAAGAGATGCGATGTGATGGGGGCGAGTTGCTTGAAGGATGAAGTGGGACAAATCGTTGTGGTCCCAGATGGAATTAAAGGAAGATGGAAGAGATATATGGAAATGCTGTTGAATGCAGAGAATGAATGGGATGGCAACAGAGAGTAACCCAGTTTTAGGACCGGCAGAGAAGAAAACCGAGAAGGAAGTTGAGGAAGGGATTAGATCTCAGCAGCGCGTATCAGATCCCTATTGTGGAGGCCAATCGCATCTACACCGGGTTTGAATCCAGAAAGAGGTTGTACCAGTTCACTCGATTACTTTTTTGGGTCACAAACGGGGTGGCATGCTTTCAAAGGGCCATAGATGACATAATCGCAAAGGAACACTTAACCGATGTCTTTGTTTACCTTGACAATCTAACAGTTTGTGGGTACGATCAGGCCCATTATTTTGCTAATTTGCAGCGTTTCCTCCAGGTTGCGCACACGTATCGGCTAACTCTGAACGAGGTGAAATGTCACTATTCTGCCCGAACGATAGATCTCCTGGGGTACACCATGACCCAGGGCACTATCACTCCAGACAAGGAGCGGCTGCGACCTTTGCTCGACATGGCCCCACCACATGATCGCGCTCCGTTGAAGCGTGCCCTCGGACTATTTGCACATTACTCGAAGTGGGTCCAAAATTTTTCTGAAAAGCTCCGCCCACTTTTAGATTGCAAAGTGTTCCCCATGGGTCATGCCGCCAAGGCCGCTGTCCATTGCCTGAAGTCCGACATAGCTGGCGCCACTGTGTCATCTATCGATGACAGTCAACCCTTTGTTTTGGAAAGCGATGTCAGACCATGCGATAGCTGCCACGCTCTCTCAAGGGGGACGACCTGTAGCCTTCTTTTCAAGGACTCTCTCCTCTGCGGAGAAACGTCATTCGTCTGTCGAGAAAGAAGCATACGCCATCGTTGAGTCTATTATGCGTTGGAGACCCTATCTGCTTGGCAAATGTTTCGAGGTCATTACTGATCAGCAAAGCGGCGCTTTCATGTATGACAAGCACCATGCTCAACGCATTAAGAATGAAAAGATCACTCGCTGGCAGATAGAGATAGCCAATTTTTGCTACACTATTAAGTATCGCCCAGGGTGGGAAAATCTCGCTGCAGACGCATTATCACGCCCTTCGGTGTGTGCGAGTCTCACCTCCTTTGAGGATCTGCGTGTTCATGAAACGTTGTGCCATCCCGGAGTGACGCATTTCACTCATTATGTGCAGTCACAATTTGCCCTACTCTGTTGGACATTCGGCAGCTGTGTCGCACTTGTTCCGTTTGTGCTGAACTCAAACCTCGTTTTTACAAACAACTGAGGGGTATGCTGATTCAGGCTACTCGGCCTTGGGAGAGATTGGCAATGGACTTTAAAGGGCCTCTACCGGCTTTGTGTCTCCCTGCTAGTCCTAGCCCACCGGCCTCGGATAGCTCTCACTATCTCCTCACGATAGTTGACGAGTTCTCCAGATTCCCTTTTGCTTTCCCATGCAATGATATGTCCGCTGCGACGGTTATCCAGTGTCTGCAGATTTTGTTCTCCATGTTCGGGAATCCGGCTTGCGTACACACCGATCGAGGTGCTGTGTTTGTCCCAGGATGTGAGGACCTTTTTGCTCCAGCGCAATATAGCTTCAAGCTATACTACCCCGTACAGGCCACAGGCAAACGGTCAGGTGGAAAGATTTAATGGCATTATATGGAAGGCCATTACTCTGGTCCTTAAGTCTCACGGACTAGGACTGGACCAATGGACCTGGATGGTGCACGGGGCATTAAACTCGATCATGACTTTATTATGCACAGCTGCTAATCAAACTCCTCACCATCGTCTGTTTCGTTACTGTTCGACCTTTGCCAGGCTGGCTAGCTGAGCCCGGACCGGCTTTCCTCAAATGCGCTGTTCGTCAAAGTAAATATGGCCAACTTGTCGACAAGCTTCACATTCTCCAAGCCAATCTCGAGCATGCTCGAGTGCTGCTGCCAAATGGACACAAGTCTACAGTCTCGGTGCGTCATCTTGCTCCGTGCGGGGATACCATTCAGCCGGAACTCAGCTAGGGGGACCCGTTGATGGGGCATTTAGCGTCAACTCCGCTGTCGCACATGCCCGATCCGGTCGGGCCTGAGCCGCCGCCGCCGTCTCCCGAGATAAGCGGTTATTCCGACGTTGGGGAATTTGGTCTCGCGATTGAAGCTCCCGACGCTTACCGAACACGCGCCGGAAGAGAAATTCGCTGCCCCGATCGCTACGGCTGGGACCGACATGCATTGCTGCTCTATGTACCCTTTTGCTAACTGACGTTTTCTATACTGCTATTCCGCTTGCTTTCACCCCGAGGGGTAGTGTAGATTTAATGCCGGGGAGAATGTCATAAAATTGTCTAACGTCTGTACCCAGGTGTCATGCATCTTTTGTCCGCTACGCGGCCGTCATAAGAACTCGGTCATTCAGCACTATGATCATACCTGAGACATTTACTGTATGCTATGCTGGTGCATAAATAGATGGTACGTACCACCACTTTGTTACGGCTTGCTTGTGCTCATCTGTAAACTCATTACTAGTTCAGATGTGTGCTGAATATTGATATGATGTTCGCTGGTTCTCTTTACAGGTATTGTGAGGGATCGATTGAGATTAAACTCATGATCTGAGCCAATGTTGTAACTCTTATTTTTACAACAATATCAAGGCAGCAGGAAGTTGGGGAGTGAAGAGAATGACAGAGACATGCAATCTGGTGGTGAAAGGACGCATTCCAGTGAATTGGGAACCGAGTACTCTCGTCCCTCTATACAGGGGGAAAGGCAACCCTCTGGACTGTGGCGCGTATCGAACAATAAAGTTATTTGAGTATGGAATGAAGGTTTAGAAACGGTGTTGGAGAGAAGGATAAGGAAGAAAGTAAAGATCGACGAAATGCAGGTTGGATCTTTGCCAGGAAGAGGAATTACACGTTTTTTTATTGTAAGGCAGTTGCAGGAGAAGTACATGGAGAAGAGGAAGAAGTTGTTTCTTGGGTTTGTTGATCTGGAGAAAGCATTCGATAGGGTTCCACGCGCAGTAGTGACATGAGCATTGAGGAAGTTAGGAGTGGCGGAATGGTTGAACAGAGTAGTAATGGCAATGTACGAGAGAGCGTGCACAGCTGCAAGGACGAAGGACGGGAACAGTGGTGAGTTTGAAGTGAAGGTGGGAGTGCATCAGGGGTTCGGTCCTAAATCCACTACTATTGGCAGCTGTGATGGAGGTGCTGGTTCGGAATGTAAAGGAGGGTTTGCCGTGGGAGTCATTGTATGCAGATGATCTGGTGTAGACTGCGGAAGGTATGAATGACTGAAGGAGAAGATGAACAAATGGAAGGAATGTATGGAGACAAAAGGTCTGTAGGTGAATATCGGAAAAGCAAAGGTGATGGCAAGTGGTAAAGCATGTGGTGAGGTGGAAAGAACTGGGAAGTGGGTGTGTGCTGTGTGCAGGAAGGGTGTCGGAGTGAACACCATTCAATGTGCAATGTGCGCCGAATAGGTTCATCAAAAATGTAGTGGTCTGAGAGGGTCATTAACCAGTGTGGCAGCTACATTCAAGTGTAAGGTGTGCACAGAGGGAGCTGCAGATGGAGGAAATGTTGAGTTGGTCTTGGAGACGGCATGAAGTTGGAAGGTGTGAAAACATTTTGCTACCTAGGGGACGTGCTGAATGGAGAAGGTGGATCAGACTCGGCTACGGTTGCTAGAGTGAGATGTGCATGGAAGAAGTTTCGGGAACTGAGTGGCATGCTGACGAGGAGGGGAGCGTTGTTGACGTTGAAGGGAAAGGTGTATGCTGCATGTGTGAGAAGTGTTATGATTTATGGGAGCGAGACATGGGTAATGAATGTAGAGCAGCAACGAAGGCTGGAAAAGGTGTCAATGCGAATGGTTCGGTGGATGTGCAGAGTATCATTGTGAGAGAGGAAGACAAATGATGAATTGCAAAAGATGATGGGAATAGAGCCTGTGATGGATGCTGTGAAGAGAAACAGGTTGAGATGGTTTTGTCATGGGTTGAGGAAGGATGAAAGTGACTGAGTGACGAAAATGAATGTAGAAGGAAGTAGAGGACGGGGAAGACTGAGAGACTTTGCTGAAGGTGGTGGAAGAAGAAATGCAGGCAAGGGAGTTAACAAGGGGAGATGCAGAAAATAGGCCCAAATGGAGAAGATGGTCATGGGGATGTCATTGAAGATTGTCAGGCTAACCCCCGCTCCAGCAGGGAAAATTGCCTTAAAATGCTGTGTGTGTGCGTGTGTATATATATATATATATATATATATATATATATCTAAATAAATTAAAAAAAAATTTTTTTTTTTTTTTGTATTCATACCCTTTGACAAGACACTTTAAATTTAGCTCAGGTGCCTCCCATTTCTCTTGATCATCTTTGAGATGTTTCTACACCTTTATTGGAGTCCACCTGTGGTAAATTCAATTGATCTGACATGATTTGGAAAGGCACACACCTGTCTATATAAGGTCTCACAGCTGACAATGCATATCAGAGCAAAAACCAAGCCATGAGGTCGGAGGAACTGCCTGCAGAGCTTGGAGCCAGGATTGTGTCGAGGCACAGATCTGAGGAAGCCGACAAAAAAAATTCTACTGCATTGAAGGTTCCCAAAAGCACAGTGGCCTCCATAATTCTTACATGGAAGAAGTTTGGAACAACCGGGACTCTTCCTAGAGCTGGCCACCCGGCAAAACTGAGCAATCGGGGGATTGGTAAGAAAGGTGACCAAGAACCCGATGGTCACTCAGGCTGAGCTCCAGAGATCCTGTGTGGAGATGGGAGAAACTTTCAGAAGGACAACCATCACTGCAACACCACCGATCTGGGCTTTTTGGCAGAGTGGCCAGATGGAAGCCTCTCCTCAGTGAAAAACACATGAAAGCCCACTTGGAGTTTCCAAAAAAGCACCTAAAGGACTCAGATTGTGAGAAACAAGATTCTGTGGTCTGATGAAAACACGATTGAACTGTTTGGCCTCAATACTAAGCATCATGTCTGGAGGAAACCAGGCACCGTTATCACCTGCCCAATACCATCCTAACGGTGAAGCATGGTGGTGGCAGCCTCATTCTGTGGGGGTGTTTTTCAGCAGCAGGGACTGGTGGACTGGTCAGGGTTGAGGGAACAATGAACGGAGCAAAGTACAGAGATATCCTTATTGAAAACCTGAAAGAGCGCTCAGGACCTCAGACTGGGCCGAAGGTTCACCTTCCAACAGGACAATGACCTGAAGCACACAGCCAAGACAACGCAGCAGTGGCTAAGGGACAACTCTGTGAAGGTCCTTGAGTGGCCTAGCCAGAGCCCTGACTTGAACCCAATCCAACATCTCTGGAGAGACCTGAAAATGGCTGTCCGACGGTCCCCATCCAACCTGACAGAGCTTGAGAAGATCTGCAGAGAAGAATGGCAGAAAATCCCCAAATCCAGGTGTGCAAAGCTTGTCGCATCATACCCAAGAAGACTCGAGGCTGTAATTGGTGCCAAAGGTGCTTCAACTCGGTATTGAGTTGAGGGTCTGAATACTTATGTCAATGTGATATTTCAATTTTTTATTTTTAATAAATTTGCAAAACTTTCTAAAATCCTGTTTTCTCTTTGTCATTATGGGGTATTGAGTGTAGATTGATGAGGGAAAAAATGAATTTAAACGATTTCAGCATAAGGCTGCAACATAACAAAATGTGAAAAAAGTGAAGGCGTCTGAATACTTTCTGAATGCACCGTGTGTGTGTGTATATATATATATATATATATATATATATGTATATATATATATATATATATATTTTTTTGTGTTTTTGGGAAACCACTGAAGTAATGGCAACCACCATGCAGGTTCCTTAGAATAGTTATTTCATAGCAGACCATTACCTTAGTCCCTTTCCCCTATCTCAGGTTAGCATGTTATGCATTGGGGAAAGGAAAGACAGGTCCTCCTCTCACAAGGGAAATGCACCAATCAGGGCCCAAGTCCCCTTCGAGAGAGCTGGTGGGGGCCAGGACACCCTTGAACACCCCCACCCCAGAGCCTTTGCTGGGTACAGTATGTGGGGGGCCCTTTCTATTGGAGGGCTAATAAGTAATAATATGGTGACAGATCTTTAGGCGAAGAATCGATTTATACCTTGGTTCCAGAGGGGTTAGCGAAGTTTTAGAATGATCAGCTATGTCTGTCTTTCCACACGATCATGGGTAATGTATTGTCATATCTGGGCTATGCCTGTACCGATTGTAACCAAACTCGATAGGACAGTAGTGTGGGTCAATCAGAGTGTGATATGTGGCCAACAATGAACTAAGTCCAATGTCAATCGTTGTTCATTATTTGCCAGGATAGCTTAAGTGGGCCTAATGCTGAGTATGTCAAGAATGAAGCCAACGCTGACCGACAGCCTAACGGTACTTCCTCAGGATGGAGGAAATTACGGAAAATCGAGTAAATGATTCATAGTAAATTTCATTCGATTTACTTTGTTGTTTGAAAGCTATTTCACAAGCAATTTTAAAAAATTTTTTTTAATGAAAAAAGGATGTAGAGATGTTACTGTGAAAAAGTATGGAAACAAGAAATCAAAACTGCAAGCAGTGATGCCCCATGGACCAAGATGTCCCATTCTGATTGGACAAGTGTGAAACAACGTCCTTAACAGTAGCTCGGACCCAATTATGCAAAATTTGAACTGAATTGATCCGAAAAATGGAGGTGCATTTTAGAAGTTTTTCACGAAATCCAATATGGCCGCAATGCCTCATGACCTGTGACGTCATCCAGAGGATGTACATCAAGTGAAGTGGCATACTATAACTGGCCCAAGTTTCAACTCAATCGATCAAAAAATTAAGGCGGAGATGCATTTTAAAGGTTTTCATGAAATCCAATTTAGCTGCCTGGTCACGTGACCTATGACAATCAATTTTGTTTTCTTTTTCATTGCCAGACCATGTGACCGATCAAAAAAAAGTTTCACATTCAAGTTCGTATTGATACGTAGATGCCACAAAAAAAAGGTGTTATCGGATAGATTTTTTTTTTTTAACCTCAACGTAGCTGCCAAACCGCTTCACCAATGACGTCATCTAATACAACTTTTTTGCACTACAAGTAGTGCTTGATAACATGAAAAGATTCAAATCGATAGCATTTGCAGTTTTGGAGAAGATGATTTTTAAAATTTTCGCTTAAATCCAAGCTAGTTGCCATGGTGATTGCAAAATCTAAATTCGGAAAAAAGATGGCATCAATTCCCATTGGCCCCAATATTCCTGGAAAGTTTCAACTTGATCGTTAATCGGAGCAACAGTGCCGATGCTGCAGCTTCCACAAAATTTGGCGGAAAGAATAATAATAAGTCCAATAACAAAAGGAGACCAAGTCTCTTATAGACTCAGTCCCCTAAGGATAGATTATACTGGGGGGGGGGGGGGGGGGGGGGAAACAGTGGCTGTTTAATCATAAAGATACAGGCTTCTATTTTAAAAGTCCATCTATCTTTCTGAATTGGATGAAGATGTTTAATATATGGTAACAGGAACCATTTAAGCTTTTAGAATAAAGCGCGATGGACACAGGAACACAACAACAACTCTCCCACAAAAAGTCCGGTTTTTGTGCGTTTCGTTGTATTTTTCATCCTCTGAGATTTACAGATCGATATGCCATGTGGTTGTGAAGTGCAACATGAAGTCTTTGATTAAACGAGTCAGTGAAGCGATTGGAAGGCAGTAGATATGCATGACTTTTGTTATTGGAAACGTCCATGTTATGTTACCTGCTGCGTGAGGCCACGACATACTCTTTACCCTGCACATGATCACAACGTGCTTATTCCACGTGTACCTGGCACTCGCTCTGCACGGTTCCCGACACTCCTCGCCTGCTTGCGTTTGTGCTGGGATCCCCATTACCTGCTCGTGTTAGGGACTGCCATTTGCCAGCCTGGTGTTCATTGGTGGGGTCGGAACAAAAGGCGTTGCCAGGAGGAGAATCGGGTAACTTTGTAACCATTTTGCAACAGGTTCCCAACGTTCGTTTTCCTCTCCAATTTCCCCGTGAGTGTGCTGGCGCCGTGTTGTTTATTTGTAGTGATCGTGATAAAGCGTAGAACAAGCTAAATTTCTGCTTCTTGTACCTTTTTCTTTCCTATCGATAAGTTGCACTGTAAATATTTGTAAACAAATCAAATCGTTAAACATTTCCTTTTCTCTGTCCACGAATGTCTTTTCTTCCATTGGTCCGCCATTGCTCGCACCCAGAGCAACAATCGCCATAAAAGAAAATTTGCATTAGCCCGGTGGGTACCAACGTTGCTTGGCCCTCTAAATTTCCATCCAGGAACAAAAGAAAGTAGTACACCGCCGCAGGGTACGTATGGTACGTTCCCCGATCGAAACCGTCACGTGGTACAGGTGAGCGGAGTTAGATGGACCCTGCTACCACGCGACGGACCAAATGGCATTCATAGTTGCTGGTTCGCAACCTGCCGAAGTGCGAAGTTATTCGTGCACGGCAGCCTCAGGTCCAGTAAGTTCAGTAGGGAACGGAGGCTAACCCCCTCGTAGTGGACCCCAAATCCCAGGCCGTAATATCACACACACACACACACACACACACACACACACACACACACACACACACACACACACACACACACACACACACACACACACACACACACACACACACACACACACACACACACACACACACACACACACACACACGTTGGAGCAGTTTATTTGACAGTGCAGTCGCGTGAGCGTGCCAAAGTCTGAAGTCTGGGCCTAGTGTCAGGTGTGCTTATATCCTTTATTTATTAGACACTAGCGAGGTACCCGTGCTACGCACGGGTGGGAGGCCATAAGCAAACAGGCAATGCAGAAACGGTGAATGCTAGAGCATGAAACCAATAAATTACACATTCCTGTAGCACCTTCAGTCGCACGTCAGACATGGACAGCAGGTTCCTGAAGGACTTCTACGAAAAACGCACCCGTTTGAATGGTTCTGTCCCGTCAATGGCGAATCTGCATATAGCGATTCGCGAATTTCACGCTTAGAAAGTAGAAACTGTCACAGCATTTCATCATTCACTTGAACTCAATATCTCTATTTTCATTCCAAACAACATAACTCCAATCACAAATTAAATAGCATTAATATAAAAAAATTAACTTCTACCAACATTCGTGATATGAACAAATATTTAAATCCGGATGTGAAGAAGCTCCGTACGGTTGGGTGAATACAATTACGAATTCAAAATGGTAATTTTATTCACTCAATTCCAATAATAAATTGATACGTTAACAAAATACTGTTTTAAATGACGGTTTTATTGGGATATTATCAAACCAGCTCATTACAGTCATCTGTCCACTTCCGAATTCGCGGCAGGTTCGTATCGAGTTAATTTCAAAATCATAGTTTTATTGAGGAATTTTTGAAACCTCCTACCTACCTTACAACATCCATTGGGACCCCAAAACGGTCCACAGGAGGTTGGGCGGGGCTAGCCCCAAAACTGAGGGAGTAGTTTGGGGACGGACAGACTCCTGTTTTGTAATCTAGATCCGACAGACGTAAACAAACACATGGTTTACTCTGCGTGAATTGCACATCACGTGCAGTGAATTTCACCTCGCTGCTCTTTGTATTTATTGCAATTTTAAAAATACCGTTTCTGTACATAGACCTTGAAGCTCAGTTTGCAAGCCACAGTCTACAATTCCAATGTAAGACATAATTACTCTTCTTTTGGGTCTTCGGAGTCCTCAGCGTCTGTCATTTGGGTTCTTTGGATCTTTGGGGTATTTTAGGGTCTTTGGGTTATTTTGGGTCTTTTCGTTCTTCTGGGTATTTTCGCTCCTTTCAGTCACCAGGGTCTTTAGAGTATTCAAGGGTCTTCGAGGTATTTTGAGTCTTTAGGGTCTTTTCTGTCTTCTGGGTCTTTTGGGTCTTGGGGTCTTTTCGATCCTTTGTCACCGGGGTATTTGGGATATTTAAGGGTCTTTGGGTCTTTAACAAGCTTCAGAGTATTTTCAGTCTTTGAGGTATTTTAGGTCTTTTAACCGGTGGACACAGTCATCGTGTTCAAAGATTGCCCAATAACCCCCCCCCCCACACTCAAATCCATCCTAAAGCACTACTCAAAGCCTTTAAAACCTACCCTTATGAAGGGGGGGGGGGAGGGGCAGACACACACAAACACACATTGTGTTTTATATGGCAGATACCATTGAAACCTGACTGAATACGTCTATTAAATAAGAGTACAGTACATCCATTAATTAAATGCTATTGAAACAAGATTACATGAGCCTTCTGGGTCTTTTGGGTCCTCGGGGTCTTTTGGATGACACAGTCCTGTTCAAAGATTGCCCCTTAAACCCCCGCCCCTCCCCCCTCAAGCACAACTCAAAGCCTTTAAACCTACCCTTATGAAGGGCGACAGACACACACATACACAAAGCATTTTATATGGTAGATTATATATATATATATATATATATATATATATATATATATATATATATATATATATATATATATATATATATATACAAATAATAGCTCAATTTTTTTATACAAAAAAAAAATATATATATATATACAGTATATAACAAATACAACATATACATATACACATGTATCATATAACATATAAACGGCCTCGTTCCCCTTTATTAGACACAGAAAGCTCCAAAAAGGACAAACCCAATAGAGAATGTACGAGTGACAAGTACAAAATTGTCTCGATTCCAATATTGTCTATCACTATTTTGCATCAAAACAAGAAGCCATCCACATATGATGTACAAAACAGAGATTTTGAGGTCTTCATCCTATCCCATCCACAAACAGTTGACTCTCCTTATTCTTACTCATCCCTTGTTTTCCTTCCATAAATCCCCATTTATCTAAACACATAATCGCCCCCATATGCAATCTTTAACAAAGATTACATAGAGAAACATGAGATCATATGTAACATGTCGAATTTTTGAGTCGTAATTATCTAAGGTAATCCCACCTGCAGTTTGTTTTCCATGACCGAACCTTCAAATGAACCCGATCCACAGGTCTGACTCCAATCTCACTGTACTTGGTTTAACATCCAAACCGCACCAACCATTCATCTGTAAACACCTCAGCTCTCACTGCACTCTCAGAACAGATTTGTGCCTCAGCTAAGCTTATCACTAATCGAGCCCATTATGCTAATCCGCTTTAAGGGTTTCACCTGAGCTTGTGATCACGTGGCTTACTTTCACCGTTACGATTGGCTCATTAGGATTAGCTTTTACACGCGCGAGTGAAAAACAAACGTGTTTGTTTCTAAACCCAGAGACGTGGTCTTAACTTGTGATTAATACTTGTGAATTGTTGTGATGAATTATTCTTCTTATTATTAGTATTAATATAATTAAAGTCTAATTAAAACTATATCTGCATGTCCTGAGAACATTCATGTTGCAGGTGACAAGTCGTCAATTTGAAAAACGTTAAAGACAGACTTCATCGATTATTAAAGTTATAATTGTCCCTTGATAAATATTAATATTGTGAGATATTTTATTATTTTTGATATTTTGATATATTTTTATATTTTTACATTTTGATATTTTATTTTTTCTTTTTGATATTTTATATATTTTTATTTATTTATTTTTATTATAAAAGTACTTATAATATTTATGATATAAGATTAGGATTATGAATATGCTATATTATTTATGATATTATATATTATTATGATTATGATTTATGATATTTATTGTTATTTTTATTTTATTTTATTTTTGATATTTGATATTTGATTTTGATATTTGATTTTGATAATTGATTTTTGATATTTGATTTTCATATTTTATTTTTGATATTTGATTTTGATATTTGATATTTTTTATTTGATATTGATATTTGATTTTTTTATATTTAATATTTGATTTTGATATTTTGGATTGAAAGGTATACACCTTTCAGCTAAGGTATACATCTTTCAATGGCATATTGCTTTCATGGCGTTTCTCTGACATTTCTGAGATTGAGATGTGCTCCGCTTTTAGTTATAAACAAGTTATGAAGAATATTTTAAATGTAGAGATGTAAAGATGCTACTCCAAAACGTATGTATACAAGGTAGGGATGATCATAAGAAATTATCATGTGAAACCGTCCCCAAATCTTTCTTTGAATAACTAGGGGTCTGTTGGTCTGTTATACCAAATATTCATTGGTCATCGCCACCTCGCGTCAAACCTGCCTGTCGGACTCGGGGGTCTTTTGGTTCCTCGGGGATTTTGGGTCCTCAGGGACTTTTGAGTCTTCTGGATCTTTTGGGTCGTGTGTGTGTGTGTGTGTATGTGTGTGCATGTGTGTGTATGTATGTGTATGTAAGCATGTGTGTGTATGTATGTCTCTTCCGCCGCCATTTTGCGGGTTTATTTCCTTCATAATGTGGGGCATCCTCAGGGTAACATCGTGAGCTTCCACACACTTGTGACTGAAAACCTTTCGGTTATATACCAGTACTTATGGGACTCCATATTGTGAGTGGAGAAAGCACCAGTCATGTGTCCCATACAGCCCTTGCTGCACCTCACCGGGAGCGATAAGCGCTGCCTGTCACGCAGAATAGCGCTGCCTTCTGTCTTCTACCGACTCCTCTCCGGCCTTGCTCCCCCAGCTCTGTCTGTGCTCTGTCCCCCAAATATTCCGACAGGTCGCACAAGATCTGCCAGCAACCCTCTTCTGGTGAAACTGCCAAAATCAAGACTCTCTGCTCACCTTCACTCTCAATCCTCTTTACTCCCGCCTCTGGAACAAACTCCCTCACTCACTTCAATCCCACTCCTCCCTCCAGGTCTTTAAAACAGCTGTTCACCACCATCTCTTATCTTCCCCCATCCAAAACCTTGATCTCTTCTACCCCCGTTAATTCACCCCAAATGCACTTTTTTTTTGAAATACCGACTTTTTTCTTTCCTGGAACTTTACTGGAACTTCTCCACCCAAGCCCTCTCACTCCCACAGATCTCCCGTTGTCCTAGTTTTCTGCTGTTGTACTTGTGTGCTTCCCTCTCTCTCCCCATCTTGTCTTCCGCTCCCTTTATTGTATGTTTTGTGGGTCGGTTTTTTTTTGTGATTGATGTTAGCTCTTACACAAGCCTCGATGTTGTATACAAAAAACAACAACATTATCTCCCACCTTCTACCAAGCACAATATGGAGTCACTGCGCAGCATCTGCAGACCCCTGTGTCCACTTTGGACATCAAGGGTAGCCCTCATCATACCGACGACTTGGCCAGTCTGCGGTGGCCTATGTGCATCAGACTTCACGTTGCATTTACTGCACCTGCAGCCGACGATGCTCATATGAATAGAGAGTGGGAGAGGGATAGCACACACCTCTATCACTTTAATCACGTCTCTTTGCAGGTTTTGATGAAGATGATGATGATGAAGATATTCGTCAAAAACGATGACTCACACCATCATTATTATCATAATCACCATCCCAAACTCTACATCTTAACAACTGAGATGCACACACTGTTGTGGTCACTCGTCCCCTGATGTTCTCCAATCTCCTCCTCCACCATATTGGAATCATTACTCAAAAAAGATTGAACACTGCACTCCCCCACATTGGCTTTTCCACAAACTGAGTTGAAACAATCTTGGATTAAATTGATAAAATCCTCCTCGGCTCTGCTTATTCCCGTTACTGGACCCAATCTAGCCCTGATAAACTAGAACGGCACTGAGTAGACAGCATACATCCGCCAGGTGAACAGTTTACGTTTTGCAACCCAGAGTAGACCAGAAAATCACAATGCAGAATCACATTTAATCAAAATCATCTGTCCACAACTTTTTGAGATATCCTGCTTTATATCGTTTTCGGCCCTATCCCCCAATGGTAAAGAATCACTTGAAAAATTAAATAATTCTCCTATCCGAATCCATATTCAGATCTTCACCAAAATCGGATCGAGTCGTCCTTGTCAGACACCAAACTGGTCCACCAAGTTTCGTCCAAATCCGTCCACAACGTTTTGAGATATCCTGCTATGTATCGTTTTTGGCCATATCTCCTAATGGTGAAGAATCACTTAAAAAATTCTAGTAGCCGGATCTGAATCCTGATCTTCACCAAAATCTAATAATTTAGTCTATGTCACATATGCTACCTCTCCGCCAAATTTCGTTCGAATCCGTCTACATATTTTTGAGATATCTTGTTCACAAACGGACAGACAAATGAAATATCACTCATAGAGCGACACTTGGAAAAACAGAACAAAGTAGAATGGCACTCAATAGAGAATCCTTTTGACCTCAAAACTAATTCGTGGTTGAATTCAGTAACCTGATATGAAAATCATCTTCAAATTTTAAGTTAATCTGATGAAAATTGACAATTTTAGAAATTTGGCCTATGTTGACCTTTTGGCCTATGTTGACCTCAAAAATAGTTGGTGGTTGAATTCAGTTCGCTGATATGAAAATCCCATTCAAATTCCAAGTCAATGGGATGAAAATTGAGGATTTTAGAAATTTGAAATGGTTGTTGACCTTTGGCCTATGTTGACCTTTTGGCCTATGCTGATTTCAAAAATAGTTGGTGGTTGAATTAATTTCGTATATATGAAAATCCTATTCAAATTTCATGTCAATCTGATGAAAATTGAGGATTTTAGAAATTTGAAAAAACGTGGTTGACCTTTGGCCTATGTTGACCTTGTGACCTATGTCGACCTCAAAAACAGTTGGTGGTTGAATTCAGTTAGCCGATAGGTAAATCCTATTCAAATTTCAAGTCAATCCGATGAAAATTGAGGATTTTAGAAATATGAGAAAAGTGGTTGACCTTTAGACCTTTTGACCTCAAAAATATATAGGATTTTGTCAGACCACAAACTCTACCATTTGATGAAGTTTCGTGAAGATCGGTTTAAAATAATTGTGACCTGTACGCAAGTATAAGTGAGCGGACAGACAAACAAAAACACACCAACTGGAGTGACGAACATACTTGTCCAAAAATATTTTTTTTGGCAAGTAACAAACAGACAAATATATAGACAGACAGAGAGACAGGCGTGAAAACATAACCTCCATCCACCTTCGGTGGTGGAGGTAATTAAAACCCTCCACAAACAATACCCTTCCCTTTCCACAGGTTTTTCTGATTTTTTTCATGAACCCCTCTCTTCTGCTCTTCCCTCATACCAGAAGCCATATAAACATATCCTACAAATATCTTACCCTTCTAACACTCTCTAACCTCAATTCACACAGCATCCTCTACATTAAACTCCTCCTTGCCATTCCTTATTCTCAATACAATATTGTATTTTCCCCAGATTGCCATATCCTCTGCTATTTTCCCTTCTCCTATCAGACCAATAAATATTGTAGCTTTGAATTCATGTCCTTCAGTTTTATTCCTCATTAAACCACATCTCACTTACTGCAACTGTCATATCCTTCGCTTTTATTTTAGCTTCAAGCTCTCTTTTTTTATTATTCAAACTCCTGGCCTTGGTATAGAATATTTTAAAATTGTCCCTTCCTTTCATTATGTTTTATTGCCTAGTCATACCAATAACATCTTCAGCCCGAGTTACTTCCTTCATTGCCTCTCCATGCTCTCCTCTGCCCTAAAAAGGCCCTTTAAGAGCAATTCCTCCCAACATGGGGCTCAAACCCTTGATCCCATGCTCTACCGACTACACACGAGCCAGGCAGTCATTGTCGTCGACCTGTTCCCCTCTGCTACTCTCTCGGTCTGTTTTCCCTATATCCTCTGTCACTGATCATGTCTTTATTGAGCCTGGATTCCCAAATAAAATATGATTTTTTGATAGAATAGCATAGTATTGTTACATTCGTGGGGGTACAAACTCAGTAGTATGTTAAGTCAGCGTGGTCTGTGTGTTCATATAGGTTAGATAATTTTTTGTAACCAGGGTGCCGTTAGAGTGATGTTGTCCTGTTCTTATGTATATCATGAGGGGCGGGTGGTATAGTTGATGTAGCAATTAGATAGGAAGGTGTAATTCATCCGTGTCCTCTCTGTAAAACCAGGGCACCCAGGCAAAGAAGGAGAGGAGTGCTTTTGGGCCAATAAACACCCCTCGTGGCCCACACTCTGAGTAAAAGACATCTGGCATGGCACCAGCCATTACAAGGACCACCCGAGGGCATGCTGCCATGGGTATATTGGAAGGTGGTGGGTTATTGTTTCAGGTGGTGCCGGTGGCAACATCTCTTCGACATGACGTCGCTACAGTGGTGGTGATGTGCCACCTCATTGGTGGGTAGGTGAACAGTTTTTGTTTGAATTGTTTTTTGAATTGAATTGTTTTTAATGGGCATGAGCAAAGAACACTTGAAAACGTAGTGTGTGACCATGGAAGTGGTGTTAAAAGGTTGTACATAGACTCGCCGATGCCAGTGCTGACCTGTGACACCCTGCAGTCCTTCCCCATAATTAGTTTTGGAGACCTGCCCACCAGTATATCCTTTAAGACCTTGACTGGTTTCTCCCCTTTGTGTGTGATTGGAAGAGTGCTTGTGGTACCTCGGTTCTTTATTGTATGAAGTGTATTTGGGTTTATAGTGTGTATTTATTTATTTACTTTATTCATTGTTTGGGGATGCCTTTTGGTTTGGGATTCTCTGTTTTTATTGTCTTGTGTCTCCTTTCAATAAAATGTTATTGTTAAGTACATGTGTCGCTTGACAACCCGCCATTATCTCACACGAGCAAACAGTTATGGCCCAGTTTGGTTAATTCCTGGGGAAGGTAAAATTTGTTAAACATTCACTTTAAGAGATCAGTGGGATTTGGATTCCGACCGGGGGGAAGTCCGGCTACCCATTAATTTGAGCATTTGTGAAGAACATAGATTCAGCAAGGCCTAAGGCCAAGGGTTAGCAGGCCTGTCGATGCAACAATATTATACAGAATTCCAACATTTTCCCTTCTTCATTAATGTCAAACCTCATCCAGAGGTGAAATGTCAAACGTATAATGTCAAACCAATAAAAAAAACATTTTTGATTCTTGATTTTTATTATTTTCCAGAAGCATGGCAAATATCAGGAGATTGTGGGAAAAGACTGTCCAAAATTACTAAAAATAGATTATTACAATTACACTTCAGGAGAGTTGGAGCCATTGCAACTTCAATGAAAAATCAGCTGGGTTTCCAGGAATTGCAATCTAAAAAATTAACACTGCTTCATTTGGTTGTATTCGAGCCAACAATCTCTGTGATACAAATGTGGTATTCCTCAATAATAGGCCACAACTGCATTATATACATCTAACCAGCCATGGTGGTGTAATGGTGAGAGCATCTACTCTGAGTCTGGAAGGACGATGGTTCTAACAGTGGCCGAGTCATACCAAAGACTTTAAAAACGGTATGTGCTGTTTCCCGACTTGATGCTCGACATTTAACATGAATGACTGCACTGTGGTCATATCACAACCTGCGACAAAATCTGGTAATGGCCAAATTTTGAAACATGCATTTAAGGAACTCTTAAAAGATGAACAGTGGGATTGGGAAACACACATTTAATGCGCTATTAAAAGATTAACAAGACACCTCTCATCCATGACACCCTCCCCACGGCTAAATCAGAACGAACTAATTTGCCACACGGTCACGGATTGTTAAACCCCAATATGGGCCATTCAAAAATTACCTAACTATTTTTTCAGCAGGGCATGTACCGTGTGTGTTGACAGGCTTGATTAAACCTTACGAAAAATATTTATTCGACATATGATTCGATTTTTTTTGGGGACCCTCATCATGAATAACACTCGACTCAAACAAAGCCAATGCAAATCTGATGCAACAAACCCAGGCAGTGTATAATCAGCAGAAGCCCACAGGCCTGATGCCTTAGGGCTTAAAACCAAGATGGCGTCCATATTATTTTGTCTGGGTGCCATGGTGGGTGGAGTCAAGCCACAAATGTGGGCGTTGTCCAACAGCTGTCTGACCAATGGGTGGACATTTCAAAAATCGACCTCCAACAACAACAACAACAGCAACACGGAGCTCTTGTAGACCTGTGATGTGTAGCAGGTAAAAAGGACATAGCACAGAGAAACAATTGTAGGATGGTAATAATAGTGCATGTTTTGATGGGGTTGCCTCCTCCTGGGTTGAAGTTCTTTGTGAGACAGCTGGTATCATTATATTGGGTTGGCCTGTCTGGTATTCCTATTTGAGCAAAACTCTGGTTGGTCCGTTTGGTGTTTTTGATACCAGGATTTCAGGTTAAAATCCTATCACTATTTCAAATTGAACATCGTCTGTAATGCTCTTGTAATTCAGGTTAAGTACAGTGATGACACCTAAGGTCCATTTTTTAAATGTGATATATGAAATGTGCAAGTTCCTCTCTAAAACTTATATCACAAAAGAAAATTCTTACCATCCCAATTGACAGATTAAGTTGCAACCCCAACTCCCTCCATGAGTTATTCATGACCCTGGATGGCCATATACAAAAAATGAAGAGCTTGCGTGATGCAAAAGCAAACATTTGAATACAAATAACACTGCTTTGGAATACCCCAAAGGTACAAAGGCCAGCATAAATACATATGACATGTCACATTAAATAGAAAGTTGACTCAGCAAATTCTCACTGAACAACCATTGCGGAGCAAAAGCCGACATAATGCAACCCGAAAGCCATTGAGAAGAAAGGAAATTAATATTGCATTTAATGCTGGAAAACTATCATCCATTCTATCAAGGGAAGCTACATGGGCCACAGACAATATAATACGATATAGCTTATTTTTCCAAATTAAAATTATTTCAAATGTTGGTGTTATGAGAGGTGAGGTCTTCCGCTGATTACTTTGTAATTTCTGGATGTATTTCATTGGTGCTGAAATTGGAAACTCAGAACAGAGCAAGTCATGCTTGAAGAATCGGTGAAACCAAAATCGCCGGCCAGGCCAGAGAACGAGACAACCCAATCTTCTGCTCAGGTTACAGTTTTGAAGCTATTGGCTCTTGCCATGCTGGCCTCTCTCAAGTCAATGTGCTTGTCACAACATACACAGCCTACATTTAGTCTATCAATGAGACAGCAAAAATTGTTTTGACATGGAGGATCCAATATATATATATATATATATATATATATATATATATATATATATATATATATATATATATATATATATAATAAGTCTATAATCATATATAGGCCGCATTCCTGTGGATTGGGAACTGAGTACCCTCGTCCCTCTATACAAGGGGAAAGGTGACCCTCTGGACTGTGGCTCGTATCGAGCGATAAAGTTATTGGAGCATGGAATGAAGGTATTGGAAAGGGTGTTGGAGAGGAGGATAAGGAAGAAAGTGAAGATTGACGAAATGCAGTTTGGATTTATGCCAGGAACAGGAATGACAGACGGCTTTTTATTGTGAGGCAGTTGCAGGAGAAGTACATGGAGAAGAGGAAGAAGTTGTTTCTTGGGTTTGTTGATCTGGAGAAAGCATTCGATAGGGTTCCACGTGAAGTAGTGACATGGGCATTGAGGAAGTTAGGAGTGGAGGAATGGCTGATCAGAGTAGTGATGGCAATGTACAAAAGAGCGCGCACAGCTGTAAGGACGAAGGACGGGAACAGTGGTGAGTTTGAGGTGAAGGTGGGAGTGCATCAGGGGTCGGTACTAAGTTCACTACTTTGTAGCTGTGGTGATGGAGGTGCTGGCTCAGTACGTAAAGGAGGGTTTACCGTGGGAGTTGTTGTATGCAGATGATCTGGTGTTGATTGCAGAAAGTATGGATGGACTGAAGGAGAAGATGAACAAGTGGAAGGAGTGTATGGAGACAACAGGTCTGAAGGTGATTATCGGAAAAACGAAGGTGGTGGCAAGTGGTAAAGCATGTGGTGAGGTGGAAAAAACTGGGAAGTGGCAGTGTGCTGTGTGCAGGAAGGGTGTCAGAGTGAATTCCATTCAATGTACAATGTGCGCTGAGTGGGTTCATCAAAAATGTAGTGGTTTGACAGGGTCATTAACCAGTGTGGCAGCTACATTCAAGTGTAAGGTGTGCACAGAGGGAGCTGCAGCTGGAGGAAATGTTGAGTTGGATCTTGGAGATGGCATGAAGCTGGAAGGTGTGAAAACATTTTGTTACCTCGGAGACATGCTGAATGGAGAAGGTGGATCAGACTCGGCAACGGTTGCTCGAGTGAGATGTGCATGGAAGAAGTTTCGGGAACTGAGTGGCGTGCTGATGAGGAGGGGAGTGTCATTGAAGCTGAAGGGAAAGGTGTATGCTGCATGTGTGAGAAGTGTTATGATTTATGGGAGTGAGACATGGGTAATGAACGTAGAGCAGCAACGAAGGCTGGAAAGGGTGGAAATGCGAATGGTTCGGTGGATGTGTGGAGTATCGTTGAGAGAGAGGAAGACAAATGTTGAATTGCGAAAGATGATGGGAATAGAGCCTGTGATGGATGCTGTGAAGAGAAACAGGTTGAGATGGTTTGGTCATGTGTTGAGGAAGGATGAAAGCGACTGGTTGAAAAGAGTGATGGAAATGAATGTAGAAGGAAGTAGAGGACGGGGAAGACCGAGAAAGACTTGGCTAAAGATGGTCGAAGAAGAAATGCGGGCAAGGGGGTTAACAAGGGGAGATGCAGAAAATAGGGCAAAATGGAGAACATTGTCCTGGGGACCGCAAGGCTAACCCCCGCTCTTGCAGGGAAAATGGCCTTAAAATGCCTGTTGTTGTTGTGTTGTTGTATAATCAAATATATATATATATATACATATATAAATAAACATATATAATAAGTCTATAATTATATATATATATACATAAAATATCTATATGTATATAATAATATATATATATATATTTATATATTTATATTTCCTCTATTTTATTATTATTTATTTATTAGTGTTTTAATTTATTATTTATGTATTTCTATTATTATTTATATTTTTTCTGCAGCCATTATAAAGCTCGCAGTGTTAAGTGTGGAAATTTTCTGAGGATATCCCAAAGACTGAACGGCTCAGTGGGCTGTCATCACGAAAGTGATGAGGTCCTTGGTTTGAGTCCCGGGTTGAGTCAGAAATTTTTCACACCAGCCTCATGCAGGAATTTACTTCCTGCTTATTAAAAATTGTAGATGAGTTAATCTCCAATGCACTTCTACATATACTTGCATACACATACATACACATACATACACATACATACACATACACTCACATCTGGGGTCTGCCGAGTTGGCACATAAGACATCGGCCATGATAAAGCTCGCAGTGGTAAGTGTGGAAAATTTCTGAGGATATCCCGAAGGTCCTTGGTTCTGAGGTCCTTGGTTCGAGTCCTGGGTTTCACCGATTTTTTTTCACACTAGCCCCACGTAGGAATTTACTTCTCGTTTATTGACAAAAAAAAATAAAAAATAAAATAAAATAAAATAAAATATATATATATAAAATATATAGATAAATATACATATGTACATATATATGTATGTATATATATATATATATATATATGTATATATATATAAATAAATAAATATATAAATATATATAAATAAATATAAATATATGTAAATATTTATAAATGTATAAATATATCTATAAATATATATGTATGTATATATATATATATATATATATATATATATATATATATTTATATTTCTTCTGTTCAATCTAAATCTAAACCATCATATCAGAATTGCAAAAAAGTAAATATACCAAATATGGTGTAACCTAACAAAGGATTGATGCTTTGAGATATATTGTGCATACCATGAAAGAAGGTACAGTTCTGTATGATGAAAATCCTATTGCAGAGATGAAAGTTAATTTGTATCAGAAGAAATGAAGAAAAATGAAATTTAACTTAAACCTGACACTCTGCTGCCAAAGTTTTACATTTATCTCAGGCTCATGGTGGAGCTAGTACACATATGTACAAGACAGTCATTCCTTGACATCAGTGTACTTTTACATTTATTATAAGGATAGTAGCAGATAATGGAAAAACACGTACAGTGGAATTTGAACCTGGGATCCTCACATCAAGAGCCAGAGATTCAGATGGGAACACTAACAGGCCAACCCAGTTCCACCGATTGCAGTCCAAACTCCTAAATTTATGACAAGTGTAAATTGTCATAAGAGATTAGCAGTTCAACTTTCAGATAAATAAGGAATGTATAGTGGCCTATCTTATTTTATTGCTTTCTATGTACCTCATGGCAGGATAGCTTTAGATGGCAGGATAGCTTTAGATGGCAGGATAGCTTTAGAAGTAAGCACACTTGCCTTTGAACTGTTTAGCATGGGAAACTTGTAGGGCAATCCAACAATGTGCGTGCACCTTCCCTCTGAAGGACGACAGGGCGAAGGACCCATCCATACCAGCACCGGGCATTGGTGGGTGTTAAAGACAGCAGGGTGTCTTTCGGGAAGAGTACGCTAGTTATCCTGAACAAATTCCAAATTTCTGCTCACCCCCGCTCTTGCAGGGAAAATGGCCTTAAAATGCCTGTTGTTGTTGTTGTTGTTGCCCTGAATGACTTCTTAGAAAGCAATGACAAAACACCCAGCATAGAACTTAACTTTTACATCAAGGAATCTTACAAAAGAGATGGCCTGCCATATGAATTTTCTGTCTGAAGTATTTAAAAACATGAAACCAATTTTGCAATTTTTGATTTGCACTTAATATTTCTCACATCGTCAGGAATCATACATGAGGGGTGTTCAAAACGTCCTACAAATTAGATTAAAATAGTCTAAGAGATGCCAACTTTTACCTTTCCAATATTATATTTGATATATCAGAAAATATATCAATGTATTTTTAGTTATATAGGCTAATTTAACCTTTTTGATGTGCTTTGGACTATTTCATCTTGTCCGCAAGAACATTTTGAACACTTCATGTGCGTAGTTATTTCAAACCTTCGTATAACAGAGAGAAATAATATTCTTTGTAGTGGAGAATAGTTAATAAATAATATAAATAAAATAAATAACAAATAATATAATTAAAAAAATTAATTAATAAAAAAATTATTCTGTAGGGATTAGCCTTTTCAAGTAAAACACTCAATTCACTACTTTTCATTAAATGGAGCATTTCAAAATTATACAACGAGTTAAATGCAGAAATGACGACTTTAGTATGAAAAAAAACAACAAAAAAACAACACTATATATATATATATATATATATATATATATATATATATATATATATATATATATATATACAGTATATATATATATACAGTATATATATATATATATATATATATATATACAGTATATATATATAATATATATATATATATATATATATATATATATATATATATATATATATATATATATATATATATATACAGTATATATATATATATTATATATTATATATATATATATATATATATAAATAAATACACGGTATATATAAAAAAGTATATGTAATTACAGGAGTAAGATATGTTCAAAGCAATCATATGGTGATAAATCTACAAAACGTAAGTATTTCTTGGACTATTGCATCTCCTTCATTGACCTATTTGACCAGGCCATGTACATCTCGACACCTGCAAATTTCAGGTGCTTGTATCATATTTGTATCTTGAGTAACACGTACCGTGTTTCTGATGTTTTACCCTGCTCCGTTTATGTTCTCGCACTTGTGCCTTTTCTGCTGTGTCTCTCTTCTCTTCAAAAGATGACCTTACTCACCTGGCCAACAAGCAGCCCCCACTACACTTTCCACCGCTTTGGTCCTGCCCATCAAGTACACAATCTCAACCAATCGGCTTTGTGATGACGTAACATATCAGGTGGGTGATGGTTCAGCCCCTGCTAGACGTTCCACCTAGCAACCAGTTTTTATATATTGAAGTCGACCTCATGGATGAAAAACTAACTATGTGTATATACATATATATACATGGTGCCACCTTATAGATCCTGTTTGAACCCAAAGTCGTCAAGCTACAACCACAAACAGTTAGAATGTGAAACAGACACATCTAAGTCGGGGTCATTGAATTGTGCACTGCAATTCTGTTCGTTAAAACAATCAAAGTTCTCTGGACAAGTGTTGCCAATTTGTGATCATTGGAACCACATATATGGCATTTTAATTGTCACCTTGCATTTGGATACATAGCAGGGCGAATAAAACGAATTTGCAACTCAGAACACAAACCCAGTACAAACCCAGTACCTCAGATTCAACAGCTGTGGTTTGCTTCATGTGATTCTCTCAAAATGAAGATGTGAAAGGCGGTTTTACACCATTTTGTTCTTATTATTATCTCATCTGTAGTTCTGTCAATAGAAGTACAGTAGAACCGAGTAGCTCTCCAGGGACAGTGCAGAAACCTAGCAACAGCAAACAGGTAATTGTAAAGTTACATTTTGTGTTGTGTGTATTAGCCAAATAGTTAGACAATCATGTTATGTATTTACACAGCTGTGAACGATATTATGGCTTGAAATTCCATAAGCCCATCAAAAGCACAAATTGATATAAATAATTATCATAAAAACCCCAAGTACCTGTGGAAAGATTTTACAAACTATATGACAATATATATATACATATATATGCAGTGCATTCAGAAAGTATTCAGACCTCTTCACTTTTTTCACAATTTGTTATGTTGCAGCCTCATGCTGAAATCGTTTAAATTCATTTTTTCCTCATCAATCTACACTCAATACCCCATAATGACAAAGAGAAACAGGATTTTTAGAAAGTTTTGCAAATTTATTAAAAATAAATAACTGGAAAATCACATTGACATAAGTATTCAGACCCTTTGCTATGACACTTGAAATTTAGATCAGTGCCTCCCATTTTTCTTGATCATCTTTGAGATGTTTCTGCACCTGATTGGAGTCCACCTGTGGTAAATTCAATTGGACTGGACATGATTTGGAAAGGCACACACCTGTCCATATAAGGTCTCACCAGCTGACGATGCATATCAGAGCAAAAACCAAGCCATGAGGTCGAAGAAACTGCCTGCAGAGCTCAGAGACAGGATTGTGTCGAGGCACAGATCTGGGGAAGCCTGCAAAAAAATTTCTGCTGCATTGAAGGTTCCCAAGAGCGCAGTGGCCTCCATAATTCTTAAATGGAAGAAGTTTGGAACAACCAGGATTTTTCCTAGAGCTGGCCACCCGGCCAAACTGAGCAATCGGGGGAGAAGGGCCTTGGTAAGAGAGGTGACCAAGAACCTGATGGTCACTCTGGCTGAGCTCCAGAGATCCTGTGGAGATGGGAGAAACTTCCAGAAGGACAATCATCACTGCAACACTACATCGATCTGGGCTTTAATGGCAGAGTGGCCAGACGGAAGCCTCTCCTCAGTGAAAGACACATGAAAGCCCGTTTGGAGTTTGCAAAAAAGCACCTAAAGGACTCTCAGACTGTGAGAAACAAGATTCTGTGTCTGATGAAACCAAGATTGAACTGTTTCATGTGTCTTTCACTGAGGAGAGGCTTCCATCTGGCCACTCTGTCATGAAGCCCAGATCGATGTAGTGTTATTCCCTATATGAGCGCTCCCTCACCAGACAACACAGACGAAGGGAAATATGAAAATAAAATAAAAGCGTGTGGTTTAATTGTGCACTTATCTCTGATCAGCTCGTGGGGTCACGTCAGGAATCGTCAAGGCCCCTTGTGCGCAGTCCGGACCGGTGGTGTTCTTGGCGGGAAGAAGGCCACAGTCCGCTTGCTCGAGCCCTGTTAGGCCTCGCCGGGCGTCTCGCTCAACCAGCCTCGTCACGCTGCAGCGGCAAGCCGTACCCGTCCACTGCGTCGAACCGCAATACCCGGGCTGCGGGCTCTTCCCGTTGCCTCTGCACATCTCCCGGTGGCACCTTCGACACGGTGGTCCAAGCACAAGAGCGCAAGGGAGAAGAACAAGGTCAAGAGCGACAATGGAGCAAGAGAGAGGATGGCAAGAGCGAAGGCAAGGAGCAGAGGGAAAGAAAGGAGGGCAAGAAAGAAAATGACAGTCCGATAGTTATTTTAACGTCGGGTCGTGACGTCATCTGTGACTCTCCACCAATCAGCCCGCAGGCCACCACTGCATGCTCAGCTCTCCACCAGTCAGTGCGCCGCTTCTTCCTCGCCCTTCTTTCACCAATCGATGAGTGCCTTCTTGCTCCGCCCTGGCCAATCAGCGAGTCCCTTCTTACCCCGGCCTTCCTGTTGGTCAACTCCCACCCAATCACTTGTCCTTCTGGGCATGGCTCTCAGCCTGACTGAGCTATGTGTGCCTACCAGGTGATGTAGATGGCGGTGTCCATCGGCAGTGTTCAGAACTGGCTTCCGGTTGGTTTTTATTGTTATGTGTGGTTTAATTAATGGGCATTCCTGACTAGTGTCTATGGTGCATTGCCAAAAGAGACAAAGGATAAATTAGTGAGGTTTGACGACAGGGAAATTAACAAAATCCTATACTAGTTAACATGCCCGATTCCTCATAATGGAGACAAATATACCCCTTACTCTGACATTCGACTAAACAAAACTTATTACATGATGATGGTTCTTACCCGATATCCGGAGCATGATCATTTATACAAATCTACCTGACTCTACATATCACTGCCTACCCCACAGACATAACAATATATATTAATATATATATAAATATATATATATATTAATAATATACATATATATATATATATATATATATATATATATAATATAAAATATACAGTATATATATACAGTCATGTGAAAAAGTAAGTACACCCCATGTAAAGTTTTGACTTTTTCAACATATTTCAACATACAGCTATTTGATCTTCATTTCAACAATATTGATAGATAAAGGGTGATATAATATAACAAATATCATGAAACATTTACATTTTGTAGTCCATTGTATAATTTAAATAAACATGAATGCAAATTTCGCATGTGGAAAAAGTAAGTACACCCCTACATTATCACTACTTCAAATACCTAAAATTAGAATCAGGTGCACCAGCTCAGGTGCAAATGGTTAGAACATCGTTAGAGAGGATCTTGGAGGGTTTACCGTGGGCGTTGTTGTATGCAGATGATCTGGTGTTGATTGGGGAGAGTATGGATGGACTGAAGGAGAAGATGAACAAGTGGAAGGAATGTATGGAGGCAAAAGGTCTGAAGTTGAATATCGGAAAGACGAAGGTGATGGCAAGTGGTAAAGCATGTGGTGAGGTGGAAATAACTGGGAAGAGGCCGTGTGCTGTATGAAAGAAGGGTGTCGGAGTGAACTCCATTCAATGTACAATGTGCGCTGAGTGGGTTCATTAAAAATGTAGTGGTTTGAGAGGGTCATTAACCAGTGTGGCAGCCACATTCAAATGTAAGGTGTGCACAGAGGGAGCTGCAGATGGTTGAAATGTTGAGTTGGATCTTGGAGACGGAGGGAAGCTGGAAGGTGTGAAAACATTTTGCTACCTAGGAGACATGCTGAATGGAGAAGGTGGATCAGACTCGGCAATGGTTGCTGGAGTGAGATGTGCATGGAAGAATTTCCAGGAACTGAGCGGTGTGCTGACGAGGAGGGGAGTGTCATTGAAGCTGAAGGGAAAGGTGTATGGTGCATGTGTGAGAAGTGTTATGATTGATGGAGCGAGACATGGGTAATGAATGTAGAGCAGCAACGAAGGCTGAAAAGGGTGGAAATGCGAATGGTTCAGTGGATGTGTGGAGTCTCGTTGAGAGAGAGGAAGACAAATGATGAATTGCCAAAGATGGTGGGAATAGAGCCTGTGATGGATGCTGTGAAGATAAACAGGGTTGAGATGGTTTGGTCATGTGTTGAGGAAGTATGAAAGTGATTGGTTGAGAAGTGTTGGGAATGAATGTAGAAGGAAGTAGAGGACGGGGATGACTGAGAAAGACTTGGCTAAAGGTGGTGGAAGAAGAAATGCGGGCAAGTGGGTTAACAAGGAGAGATGCAGAAAATAGGGCAAAATGGAGACGATTGTCATTGGGCCCACAAGGCTAATCCCTGCTCTAGCAGGGAAAATGGCCTTAAAATGCCTGTTGTTGTTTGTTGTTGTGTTGATCTACAAGTAAAAAGCCTGTCAAAAATGACGGGTTGAAGAGTTTTATTCGACGGTGCAGCCTTGTGAGCGTGCCAAAGTCTGAAGCCTTAGCCTTGTGTTAGATGTGCTTTTATCTTCTTTATTTATTAGACACTAGCAGGAGTATGGGGGGGGGGGGTGATGGGAAGCAGGAGAGGGAGGGGTGAGGAAGGGAATGGATGGAGTGGAAGGTGGGGGGGGGGGGGGAGAAAGAGGGGGGGTGTTGGGTAGAGGGAGGGGAAAGATATACTACATATACATCTTTTGTTTGGGGGGGGGGGGGGGTGGCTTTGACAGGCCTCTCCGTTTTGGGGGAGTGGGGGAAGGGAAGGAGGAAAAATTTTCCCTGTGCAAAGAGTGCTTCATAACCTCAGTGTTGCACAGGTAAAAAAGAAATTGTAATACCCTCTGCACAATCACCAGGTGGTGCTGCACCAGTACACCTTTACATAGAGAATTTACGCCCCTATCCCGGTCCACCAACACACCCCCGAATGAGGCCGCATCCATGTAGCCTATGTTACTTCCCCAGACAAAATTGTATTTGTATTTGTATTTGTACCCCGAGTAAAGTATAAAAGCGTTTATAGCTGGAGTACCCAGTGTTGTTCAAGTGAAAAATAAACATTAACATATTTGAAGTAACCCTCCATCCACCATTGGTGGTGGAGGTAATGAGGACAAATATAATGGAAAAGCAAGCATTTACATCCAAATCAGAATCCATCACAAATGTCAAATCATCATTTTACCTTTTCGTTGAATATATGCTGGTGAATGTGCCGTTCATTCACGTTTCTGAGTTTAGTATGATGACTGCAGGAAGAAGAAGAAGCCTTAACTACCGAACTTCGACCGCTTCCGGAATTGTTTATTTATTCATGTTCAAATGTCCGGTGATTATTTGTAATATATTTATGCGAATGTGTACTTGTATATAACTGTCATTAATCAAAAAGGCTTAGGCACTATAGAGCGATTTTTTAAAAGATCCAAAAAAAAGAAGATTTTTTTTTTTGCCTAAAACACTTCCAGACACTCACTGGTGAACCTCTGAAAGTTTGACGAAGATCCGTTCAGCCATGTCTGAGAAAAATGTGACACCGACACAGACACACACAGAGACCAACGGCTCTCATATAGTAGATCATGTGGATGTAAATGAACACTCGTCTTACTCTGTGTGCGCGTTGCATATCATGTGGAGTGAATGTCATGTCCCTGCACCTTGTATTTATTGTTATTTAAAAAAACGCTTCTGTACACCACCCTTGAAACTCGGATTGCAAGCCACCGTCTACAATTTCAAGAAAAGAGACATAATTACTTTTTTTTGGAAAATATTTTTCGAGTTTGTTTTTTCCTCAAAAATAGACCGTAGTGAACACACATTTGTGTTACAAGATTGGTCTTTAAAACCTAACCCTTATGAAGGGAGACAGACATCTGTACAAACACACAAACTGACATTGTGTTTTATATGGTAGACAACATGTAGATGGCCTATAACTCTACCAGCCTGGTGTTGGCTTAATGGTCCCTGAGAACTCAGGCTCCTGAGTTCAAGCCCCTATCAGCCGTTGAATTAACACCACGTGGGTTGACTCAGCCTGCCATCCTTCCGAGGTTGGCAAAATGAGTACCAGCTTACTGGGATGAATGAGCCATTCAAATATCCTGAGTCGGAGTGGCAACCCGTCCAGGATTGTGCCCAATAGCCAAGAAACTGCTTTGGCAGCCCATGGCATCTGAAGGTGCAAAAGGAGTGGTCTTCTTCCATAACGCTAAATAATGTACAAATTCACTGTATAATAGGGAAACAATTGCAAACCATGCCATTTCGACAGCTGACAAAGAAAAGAGACAATCATGCAATGCTTTTATTCACTTTGAATTTCCAATCTAGCATTTGTATACAAATGTAGAGTTAACCCCTTCCAGCCACATTGCTAAACCAAGTAATATATTTTGCTGTTGAAAGATTATCTCAACGTCATCCTTTGCAATCAACAATTACAAGTGTGGCATTACAAGCGAACTCGAGCAAGGCTGTCATATTGAGATTCTAATGACGAAACTTGTATATAATTTTAATAGTGCATAATCTAATTTGAAAGCATCTTGTGAAATAAGACCATTCGGCATTAAACTCAATGTAGGTAAACCAAAAGCACAACCTTCGTGCCAGTTCACAGCGCTAAATACATAAATGTACGGTATATAGATTTACTTATGCAGTGGTTATAACATTCATGTACTGTATGTCATGTAAACAACTTGGAGTTTGCCTACATAGAGACAGCCTGCATTAAACTGTCACATGACTGACAATTCGTCCATACATACTTGCATTGACTACAAAACAACAATTGGCTGGACTTGAACCATTATTTTGTGCCAAATAATAGACAAGAAATGAGGCGTTTCGCATTAATATAGCTCACTCAATGTATAAAAGTGCCAATGGCCAACAAAGATTAACAAAATTGATGTTAATAACAACAGCAACAACAATACAAGGAGCAAGTTGATGGTCTATTGTGCTTTTGTTAGGTTCGACTACACTGTATGAAAATGTATTGCGTAGACGGCTGGAAAATCTACCAGTATTATCACACCGGCCTAGATTGGACGACTAAACCAATATGTAAACATTCCACCACAAAGATTTCCTATGAGTATATTTGCACATGGTATATTCCAGGAAAGCCAATCAGAATAAAGATTATATAGTCGAGGTGACATATAGAAAGGAGTGCTAAGATTAAGACAATTTGATCCTGTACAATTTATTATTGGTGAATAAGATTCTGATAAAAAGAAATAGTATAGTATTGCCATATTAAAAACTGTATTGTGAAAAATTAAGTTGTCAGTCATATAATACCTTTTTTTCTTCTTTTTTTTTTGCATCTTTTGGTTGTATTATTTCTCTCTATGAGATGATGTTCAATTATTTTTATGAGATCCTATTATTTTGTGTACGTCATGAGGCAGAGGGTATGCACCATTTCTGGGAGCGCTGATGAAATGCCCCCTGTAGGTTCTGATTCTGATGTACCATATTCAGTTACAGTGCGTCACTGCAATCAAAGCAGTTTCTTGGCTAAGGTTATAATGAGTGATTTGCCATTGCTTTCCCCGCAATAGTTGGAGCAGGGTTTTTGTAATTTGTTCAGGGTGTCGGCCATTGTTCACCTCCTCTTCGCAATGGATACCGTTGGATCTTTAACGTCCGCCAACTAATGCTAGCAGACGGGATGCCTGTTTTACATCCATACGAGGGACTGCACACATACTGATGTATCAGTCTGCCTGAGAAACACCAGAGTGGCAGTTTATAAATGTGCTGAGATTCAAACCCAGGCTAGACAACTTGGAGGTCATTGCACATAGGTATAAGCAGTCCTGCTAGCCCATGTTATAGGACAAAGAGCCAGAGAGGGATAAGTAAGAAAAAAAAAAAAAAAAAAAAAAAAAAAAAAAAAACCTTTCAATTCAGTAAAAATCTATATTGTGGCAATTTTATATTTTTGTGAAAAACAGCAAAGAACAATCACAGCCAAGCCAGCAGATACGTGATAAATATGCTCAATAATACCACAACTCCATGCATCGTCTGCTCTCAGCAGACAAATTAAAGAGATGTAAAGAGAGAAAGGAAGAGAAAACAAAAGAAATTAAAATGCAGAAGAAGGAATCAACATTTGATCGAAGGAATTGAGAACACAATCTAATTTGAGAAATATAACAAAAGAGAAGGCAGAACTGAGCCAGGGTAAAGCTGATCATTTTGTTTTGTTAGTATTTGCTCGACTGCAAAAAAAAAAGAACATTAGTTTGAGTGTTCTATTTTTTTGTAAGTTTAGCCAGAATTAGAGCAATCGAGCATTTAAGGTTCAATTTTGCATTTATTATATATTTATTAAACAGCTTGGCTGATTAGGTGGCACGATGACCCCAAGTTTTGACATTAATATTTAATATTATTGTTTTTACTTGTTGTTAAGCATTTACACATAAATGAGTTGGTGAAGTACTCTCAATTACAAAATCTTGTGTAACACTAAATGTTATTCTTAAAAAAGGAGTTTTCCAGTCCAAGGCACATGTGTTGTAAGGGTTTATTATGTGGGTTCATTTGGTTACTGGAATAAGGCAGTGAGATAATGCTCATCAGAGCAGTTAGCTCATTAAAATAAGGCAAAATGGATATAAGGAGTTGTGAATGATCGGGTGTGGTTTGTATGGCAAGTGGTTAGGTCCATGTAGCCAGCTTGTATCGAGGCCTTGTAATGGAGCGGCTCACATAATGGAGCAGCATTGACACTTGGGGCCACCACCACGTTTCGGCTTGCCTCCGGTGCTTGCCCCCTCAGCTGCTTCACAAGGCTTGGCTGTGCCATCGTCATCCCCAATGACTACAAGCTCGGCCATTTCTGGGGCAGATTCCTTCCCATCAGCTGGCTGATACCCCAAAAGGACCATGGTCAAAGGCCGGTCAGGTGAAGCAAGTTCGGAGAGCTGGTCCTCAGAATCACCCGGAGATTCTATCCGGAGTTGTGAGACACCACCATCAGGAGTTTGCACCCCAAGAATAGCCTCGGTTGATTGAACCTTGCCCCGTGAAAGAGCCTGTGAGCTAGCTGGACTTCCTGATATACGACTCAGGCTCAAGTCAGATTCCATCTGCTTTTCGTTGGACAACCCAGACCTTGCTTGGTCCAATAAGACCTCTAGCTGTGTTGAAGAAAGGACCCCAATTTCCTCGTCAACAGATTGATTTCCTGCCCCCACCCTATATACAGCTTTACGTCCATCTTCATATACTCTGACCCCCTCTTGAGCGAAAGGGGAGTCTGGGGGCAGTGGAGTTGAGGAGATGACCTTCATTTCCCCTGTCTTCTCATCTTTTAGCACTTTTATCTGCATTGCACATGCCACTACAGAAAAAAGAAAAGACTTTGATCAAAATTCTGAAACATTCCATAATGTCTATTACTCAATGTGCATCAATCTCACTTTTCTAGTATCCCCCCCTTTGTCATAAAATAATTCCTCCTACCTGGTTAACAATGGTAAAATGTGACCAACAACAAAGCAGAAGGGATATTTATTTCAGACTGCATGTATCTTCCAGACCTCTTACTAAGGGCAAACAATCGTGCTTGTATTGTAAAAATAAGGAAAGGATTGTTGGAAGATGACATTAATAGTTTGAGTTCAAATTAGAGCAACTGCTCAAAGTAAGTTCATTTGTTCAAATGCATATTGGACCAAGAGAAAGTTATTCGTTTGGCCTGCAGGTGTGCACCATTTTCTAAGGCCTGTAGTTGTGTTGCTGATGCAGTGGCCCCTATAGCTTGGTGTTGGCTTTAACGGTGGCTGGCTAAAGATCTTAGGGTCTTGAGTTCGGTCAAATTTTAGGGGGAAATACATTACATCCCCACCATTCTATCAGACATTGATCATAGTTATAATGATGTAGTGCTCATGTACGTACCCGATTGATCTTTGCCTATGGGAGTGCCCACAGGTGAGATACTGCTGTTTGGCTCTTCAGAGAGGATTGTGTAGGTGTATTCATTCGTTTCTAAAAAGACATAAAGAAAGTATGGGTTTCAGGGTATTGACAGCCAAGTATAAATCTCAATATCTGCATCGAGTTGAAAAAAGGAGGGAGCGGTGCAATATGATCATAATTGCAGACCATCACTGAGAGTGTGTTGTTATTGTTATTAGGATTAAGAGAGCTGAAGTCCAGGACCATATACATATGATATATGCATGAGAAATAAAAGAAGGTAAGAAGAATCCAAGTTGTCCTATACAAAAAATTCACATGAAATCGAATAAGATTCTTATCAGATATCATTGTAGAAATCACATTCAGTTGGCACTGTGAGAAGTAGGAGGATGGGGGAAGTTAGAGGGATAGTATGATAATCTATGTACAGTATATATAAATGCAAGTTGTCTGATTGTGTCTGAACGGGGTCGATGTCGTAACCACAGCACGCATAATGCTGGAGGATACCTCATTTAAGAGCTCTTGGGTCCGTACAGTGCATGGGGAGGTCTAAAATATTGATATTCATGCAATTTCGATTTATGTGTATTTTCATTGCACACACAGGTGGTGTGTAGGTTCAGAGTCGCTGGTTCATACACTTACCGGAAGCAAAAAATAAAGTAACCACAAACTATTCAGGCAGTTCCATCAAATGCATAATTACCTTTTCTTCGATTTACTTTATCGAGAAACCTTATCAGTCTTGCGAGTTAGTGACTATTATGCTGTTAACTACTTAAAGTGAGCCCATTGAATACCAAACTCAACGCAACGTGAGAATGCCCCAGGTGGGCTTGATTCACTTTAAGTAGTTAAAGGACATTACCAGACAACTCCCTAAATATTCCACTATATTGGGAACAAATTCCCTTACAATGGCCTGGGGGAACCGGGTTATCTGTTACTTAATTCGAACTAGAGAGTTCATAGAACATGATACCCCATGCACACTCGAGAAAAAGGACATGGGGAGGGTCAGCGAGCGGCACATTTGATTGGTCGAGATAATGCAAAATGTCATAATATTTTGTCCAAGTACCGAAAGGTTTTTGAAAGTGCCAATAAGGCTATTTGTGTTCTTCAGTGTTCATGTGTATAATTCAATTGAAATAAAACAAAGATTTTAAAGGCTGTAGAAAAAAAAAACATTTTTTTTTTTAGGTTTACCGCCATTACGCAGCATCTTTTACACCACCTCATTTAGCAAGTTAATTAGTTCTTAGTGTCAGTTGTTTGGGCCCTTTATGACATCTTTAAAAATAGTGTAAGTTTTCTGTTTTGAATGATTTTCAATTTTGTTTGCCTGCCACACAGGCAGAGTAAAAACAATAAACAAAATCAGTCTTCTCTGCATGTGTGATTGGGTTGAGATTCCATAAAATTTACCAAATCCAGAGCCAAAGTACTGCTAAGCTGCATGTTCATGTTCCAATTTGTTTTCAAAATATATCATTCAATTAAAACGAAGTAGTTCCTCGAAATTAAGGAACATAAATCGACATTTGTAGATAGACAGACAGGCAGCCAAAGTGAACCAATCACTGAATCCCATTTTTCGCCGCACATTTTATCTTGTAATGATTGAAATCACCAGCTTAGCAAAGTGACTCAGATGCAAATCTGGATCTTGCGAAAGAGAAAAATATTTACCAAGTAATACGGAACATTTTTGGTCGATCTTACCTTCGACTGCATTTTTTGCCAAGGGTTTCTGTTGGGAACGAGGGAATAATGGCAGCTTTGTCAGGTTATAAAACAGAGGAAAACAAAACTATATGACTTTAGCACATGTGGTTAAGGGTTCTGGATTAGACTTCAGGGAATGTTACCATAACCTTCACTGATTAGTTAGCCCTTGCCTTTTATTACCATAACACTCACCAACTTGCTGTCCCTAGAGGCACCAATTGCTCTTCCCTACCTCTTCTAACGCATAGTTAAGATCACCAGGTATTCAGCCTAGATGTTCTCTGAATAGCAGTGATATTTGACTCTCCTGTGAGTATTCTCATAAGGGTCACCACCACAAGGAGGTCACTACGCCCCTTAGCTGGGCATGCGGATTAGTAGTTGTAATAGTCTGCATATTCTTAAGACAGAATACAGAATATGGAACTGTATCATAACCTGAACCATAAGCCATTAAAAATATGTGGTGTGCACACCTGCATTCAAGTGCAATATGAAAAGGGTACATCAGTAAGAACAGCAATTTGGTGGGTATGATAAGGGAAACCAATAGAGACCGCACCAGACAACCAATTGATGCATATATAAGAGACATCCAATCAGGAAGCATCAGAAATGACACAATCCAACCAATTAAGGTAGTTAGTGCCATTATTTAAGAGTAGAAATGAATTACAGTCTCAGTGCTGAATATGGATGGGATCAGTAGAAGCCAGGTATGAAATTGGGATGTACACTGACCTTATCTATCTCAACACCAGGACCCTTGAGACGATGGAAAATGTCAGCTTGTTCATCAGCGAGTCTGCGATCTTCCCGCTCGAGGCCGGAGATCTCCGCTTCAAGTCTGGAAGTCAAAATTGCACCTCAAAAATATGCATTCCACACAATGTAAACCAATACAGGTGGCCTTATTAGCCAGTGGTGGCATAATCCAGTCACAACTTCACGACAATTTTCATGTCTTCTGATGTTTTAGTTAGTTGCAGGACAGTTGTTGTGGGCTAGTTAAATGGCTGGATCAATGACACAACTTAGTATTATATTCTGGTGTTCTGCCTGGAGGAAAGTTCAGTACATACTGTCAAAGCAGTTTCTTGGTAAGGGTTTACTGGGTGGTTTGCTATTGCCTTCCCAGCAGTAGTGAGAGTGGGAATTTGCAATTTGTTCATGGCGCCAGTGATATCTTGCATACTATTCATGAAGGACAGCTTGGGATCTTTAACGTCCGTGTTTTAATGCCAGCGGACGGGACGTCCAGTTTAACGTCCATCGGAGGGACAAGGGACGGCACACCCATTGAGGAACCACCCTGCCTGCGAAACACTGGGAGGACAGTGTATAGCTGGTTCAGGATTTGAACCCAGGCTAGATGGCTTAGAAGTGAGAGTGCAGTCCTCCAGGCCATCCTGTCAGCGCACCCAGCTTTGTAGTGACTCAAAATGTTGCTGTGAGAGCATAAAATGTGACTACAACCAATCACAATTGTAAAAGTTATCCTGCCATAGTATGCCGAATAAAGGATTATCCAAGGGGTACTCCACATATGACTTGTGAAAATATGGTGGAATCGTTGACTCCTCATTCAGTAACCATCAATTGGTAACTCCCTCCTCTTTCCATTACTTTTCTAAATGTTCTTTTGCCAAATATTTCGAAAGAGATGTAGTCTCCAAAGAAACTTCCTTCTTTTCCAAAGGTTGTCAGCACAAAAATGAAGTGTTGATAAATTCGTTTTTCGTTACAATTGATCGCACCATGCACATCGATAAACCTCCAGCATCCATATCATGCTCTTTGATAAAAATCTACCACTTGTGGACAGAATAATTGCAGGCAACATACACGGAAGGAAGATAAGGCCAAGCAACTTGATTGGGTTCAATAAGACGACTTGTGCATTTCCATTTTAGGCAGTTATTTGATACCTTAAACTACTGTGTGCTTATCAATAAACAGAACTTCCGATTCCTACAAAGCTAAAAGACACCCACACAATTGACGCAGAGGTACAGTACTGTCACAAGTAATAATTAGTCAAAAACTTGAGGATAATTTGCTAGCAAGTTAAATAATTACTGCTCTGACATACAACGAGCCCATGAAGGAACGTCAGGCTTAAAGTAAACACCACAGTCAGCATTTCCAGCTGTATCTTTTGTGTAGCATGTATCCACATACACTATTTGTATAAACAAGTTAATGTTTAGACTGGTAAATGAACGACCATGACAGAGGGCTAGGTTACAAAAACAACTTGTACTAGCAAACATTGTGAGCTCCAAGAACCACACGTAGATAAAAAGGGATCAGGTGTAATGAAAGGTTTGTGGTAGCAAATGAGGGTACCGCACTAGAGAGGTTAACAGAAACAGGAGAGGTGAACGAGTGGTGTGGGAGGAATGTGAGAAGAGCACAAATGAGGAAGGGGAAGGAAGGATGAAGAATTTGAGGAAGACAGGGAGTGCAGAGAGAATGAAAAGTTGAAATAATTAATAATAATTGGAACACCCTACCTGCTTACTATGTCTGTCTTGTATAATGTACTGCCATTCGGGGTGGTCTCGGAAGATTCCGACTCCAACGACTGTCCCTGGCCAAGAAGCCATTCTGTTCTTGCTGTCTTTGTCTGGTGGGACAGAAACTTGATCCAAACTCTTACAAACAAAAGAGAGGAAAAACTACAAAGGTTGCAGCCTCAAGTCTACACCCAAAAGTTACAAACCGTGGTCAAGATGAAATGCTCAACTTTGTTAGTTACGTTAAGGTCTAATGTGGTTTCTACAATACGGGACTTTCAAAATGACGTAATCTGACCTAGAATGCTTGGTGCGTATGTGAGGAACCTCTAGGAAACTGGGGTCATCAGGGCAGGTGAATGAATACGCTGTTTGCAAGATAACTATTGTAACATTAAATGGCTCACAAAGTTTCTAAAATAAGCCAAAAAGGCTTGTTAAAGTACCTGAGAGAAAGGGCTTTGCCTCTGCACAATGAAGGACTTCGAGAACTTTCTCAGCTCACTGAATGGGCACCTGTTGTAATGCAAACTCACGACCATGTAGGTCAGCACAAGGCCCGAGTGGACGGGCGTGTGCAGTCTGTGGCTGCTGGTTGCATCATTTTCTGGGGGTGTGGCTGCCGCTGATGCAATGCCTCTCTATAACCAGTCCTTCCAAGGTCGGAAAAATGAGTACCAGATAACTGGTTATAGAGAGATATTGCATCAGTGGCAGGTGTGCCCACAGAAAAATGATGCAACCAGGAGCCGGGTGGCTGCACACGAACCACCAATTTTGCCGACCTCGGAAGGACGACAGGCTGAGTCAACACACCTCGTGTTAATTGAACGGCATGACAGGGGCTCAAACTCAAGACCCTATAAGATCTTATGCCAGCCACCTTAACCGTTAAGCCAACACCAGGCTTGAGGACCGAGTGGATGGGCGTGCGCTACACAAACCCCTGACGGATAGCTTCCAGTGAAAGGATTATGTACAGTCACGTGAAAAAGTAAGTACACCCCATGCAAAGTTTTGACTTTTTCAACATATTTCAACATAAAGCTATTTGATCTTCATTTCAACAATATTGATAGATAAAGGTGATATAATATAACAAAGGCCATGAAACATTTACATTTTGTAGTCCATTGTATAATTTAAATAAACATAAATGCAAATTTCGCAAGTGGAAAAAGTAAGTACACCCCGACATTTATCACTACTTCAAATACGTAAAATTAGAATCAGGTGCATCAGCTCAGGTGCAAATGATTAGAACATCGTTAGAGAGGATCTTGGAGGAATCTGTCTTATTTAAACCTCAGACATTTAGTTTGGTTTGCTCTTTGTTGTTGAAGTGTGTGGCGTCACCATGCCAGGATAAAAAAAAGAGCTCTCTGGGGCCTTCAGAAAGAAGGTTATAGATGCCTACGAGTCTGGGAAGGGATTTAAAAAGATCTCCAAACAATTTGAAATCAATCATTCGACTGTCCAGAAGATCATCTACAAGTCGAGAGGATTCCAAACAACTGCCAACTTGTTCAGGCCAGGCCGCCCCAGCAGGTTTAGCCAGAGAGCAGACCGCACGATGCTGAAAGAAGTCTCTAAGAACCCCAGAATGTCATCACGGGACCTACAGGTAGCTCTTGCCACTGTTGATGTCAAAGTGCACGAGTCTACCATTAGAAAGAGGCTGCACAAATTTGATCTACATGGGAGGTGTGCCAGGAGGAAACCTTTGCTGTCCAGAAAGAACATCAGGGCAAGACTAAAGTTTGCCAATGAACACCTAGGCAAAGACCAGCACTTCGGGAACAATGTGCTCTGGACAGATGAGTCAAAGGTAGAGCTATTTGGCCAAAGTACCAGAAGACATATTTGGTGAAAACCAAAGACAGCATTTGACCACAAGAACGTGATACCAACTGTAAAGCATGGTGGTGGAAATATTATGGTTTGGGCCAGCTTTGCTGCATCAGGGCCTGGGCAGCTCAACATCATAGAATCCACTATGAATTCTTCATTGTACCAGGGGGTGCTTGAGGATAATGTGAGGCCATCTGTCGGAAAGTTGAAGCTCAACCGAAGGTGGACCTTGCAACATGACAATGACCCTAAACATGCCAGTAAATCCACCAAGGAATGGCTGAAAAGAAAGAAATGGAGGGTTCTGGAATGGCCAAGTCAAAGCCCGGATCTAAATCCCATCGAGATGTTGTGGGGGGATTTGAAACGAGCTGTGCATGCAATAAACCCCTCAAACATCGCACAGCTGAAAGAATTCTGCATGGAGGAGTGGGCAAAAATTTCTCCCAGTCGATGTCAGAGACTGGTAGACAGTTATAAGAAACGCCTACTTGAGGTTGTTTCGGCCAAAGGGAGCAATACCACCTATTAGAGCCAAGGGTGTACTTACTTTTTACACATGCGAAATTTGCATTTATATTTATTTAAATTATACAATGGACTACAAAATGTAAATGTTTCATGATATTTGTTATATTATAATCACCTTTATCTTTCAATATTGTTGAAATGAATATCAAATAGCTGTATGTTGAAATATGTTGAAAAAGTCAAAACTTTACATGGGGTGTACTTACTTTTTCACGTGAGTGTTTGTGGATTAGGTGCTTCAGAACACCGACGGGAAGAACACATCTCGGTCATGTGAATATACAGGGTAGGTTTAAAATGATAATATTTACTGTTAATCCTGTTGGGAGGCCTGGGGGGGCGGGAGCTATGGGGGCTGTGAGGGCAGTTATACATACAGTATTGTGTTATATATACATTATTGTTTGTTTCGTTCCAGGGTCACTAGAGAAATTATATTAGATTGTTGCATCTCTTAATGAAACTTTGAATGTCCATTCGTGTGTGTGTGTTATATACACTGCCGCTACTTGCTAGTACTAACAGGAAATGGTACGAACCTGACCTTTCACATCCACAGATATTTCTCGTATTTCCTATATTTCTGTGAGTCCGATTTTAATTTAGGACCCGAACAATTATGATCAACCATTGTGAAATTGCTACTCTTTTGTCTAAATTTTGTCTTTTGTCTGCAGCTGTTCACCACCATCTCTTGTCTTCCCCCTTCCAAAACCTTGATCTTTTCTACCCCCGTTAATTTACCCCAGATCCACTTTTTTGAAATTCCGACTTCTTTCCTGTAAGCCTCAGCAGTGTCCATGTGTTTTATACGTCTCCCACCCCCCTTCCCGTGCCGACTTCCCCCAAGCCCTCTCCCTCCAACAGATCTCCCGATGTCCCTCCTCTCAAATGTTGTGTTTGTTTGCTTCCCTCTCTCTCCCCTTCTTGTCTCCCGCTCCCTTTATCTTATGTTTTATGTGTCAGTTTGTCTTTTTGTGATTAATGTTAGCTCTTACACGAGCCTCGATCTTGTATCCAAAAAATAATAATAATAATAATAAATCTTGAAAATAATGTTTGAAAGATTATTTCAATTACAGATTTCACTCCAGCGATGGCAGGTTAAAAGTGCCCAGCGGCAGAACCGAGTCATTGAAAACGCACACACAGCGCATGCACAAAAGGCTTAACATTCATACGTCATTTTGAAAGTCCCGTATTGTCAAATCACAAATATGATTTGCACCTTGGTCACTCAACTCTGGTATGCTGCTTCTCTCATCACAACAATGGATAGAGGTCCGGAATCAGAAATGGGAGGTTAGGGTTGTCATGTCCCTGGAAATATGCCATGTCTTCACCAATTTGTCACCCAGCTCAGTTTGCTAAACTCTCTGCCTGTGGTATTCAAGGTTGTCGTCATGCCTGGCTGACTGATATCCACCTTGCATGTCAACAAGCAACTTATCAACTGACCTACCTGTTGAATCGAGGCTGATGTGCCCCAAGGCAGCATCTTGGGCCCAATGCTCTTGTTGGTTTTCATGAATAACTTATTTGTTTTCTTTAAAAATTCCCATTAGCATTTTAAAGATGGTTGAAGATTATGTCAAATAGTTCTCCATCCCAGTGACAGAATGATAATGGCTGAATCCCTCAAAGCAGGCCTCTAAAATATCAAAAACTGATTCACGGCCTGAAACATAATTATTAATCGAGGAAAATTACTCATTTACACAATTCTTTCTGCAATGATTATACACCACTCACAATAAGTTAGGGATGATTATACACCACTCACAATAAGTTCGGGATATGATGGGGGGCAGGTTCTTCGGTGTGGTTGATTTTGTGTATTAATTATGTTGAAAAAAGTTGTTGGTCCTAATTCTATGGTTATTAATGAGTGTGAAAAAACAGCATTCTTGATTTCAATACCCTAACCCTAACCCCTATAAAAAAAATAAACACTCCCACAATATCCCTAACGTATTGTGAGTAGTGTATAATCAAGCAAACCAACATATCTGCGTTAGTGACCATCCTCTGGAACGCATTCGGCTTGAACTCGGGCTGTATCATGAGAAACTACCTCTCCTGGTCAGACTACATCTCTAAGCTGCCATGCATTGGGCAAAGTCCTTCATTGGCTCTGCAGAACTCATTGTATGGCAAGCACAGGTTTGCTTATAGCATGAAAAAGTATTCTCCTTCTTTGAGGCCTGGGATACCTACATCTCACCACATGGTCCTGGTAGTTGTGGAAGCCAAGGCTCTGAAAACAGTAGGTGTATCACCCATCAGGTGACTGTTGCATAATGCCTCCTTCCTTTTCACCATGGACTGATTTGTGGTCTTTCAACCTTCTGCCGTCATTTATCCAGTCTTACTCCACCCTGCTATTTCAATTGCCTGTACCTCCCCAACTCTACCAGCGTGAACACGTTCATCGAGCAACCCACTCCTTGTTGACTTTTCAGAGTCCAGGGTTCTTGCTCACCTGCATTTCTCTCTATTTCTCTCTATTTCTCTCTCTCTCTTCTCTCTCCTCTTTTCTCTTTTATTTTTCTCTCGCGCGCTCTCTCTACACTCCTATAGACCACCTTCCTATTCCAATCATGTTCATCCACTGCTTCACGATTGCAGCTCCCTGCCATCTCTCATTTCTTCTCATGTTATGTTTTATTATCATTCCTGCTAGCCACTTGGTCATATTCCATCTTTTTACAGCTCATGTCTGTATGTCCATTCACAGTCTGCTTGTTCTCTTCTGCCCTTTTGTGTCAGTCGAAACCCCCTCATCCTTTATTTTTACGTGTCATTGTCAATCATGCGATGCTTCTACTAAGCTCTTCCACGAGCCTTGCACACAGTAGAAAAATGGCTGATGTGGTATCTGGATGAGGTTAATGCACCTTGAGGTGCTGCAGCCGCAACCTCTCATCCTCCAGCTCGCGCCGTTTAGTTGTGATGTCCTCTTGAAGCCTCCTTTTCTCCTGCACAAGCATTTGGTATGCTGTTACAAAATGTTCTTAACATAGGAATGACTTACGGAATCATGAAAGACATATTACAACAACCATTTTTTAGAAATTAATTCCGCACTTTAATCAACTCTTGCTTAAAGTTGTGCTTTAGTTATACTTGTGAACCAGAATTATTCCTACTTTTCACCCCAATTGCTGTGAGTGCATATTTTGTGAAATCAGTTTCTTTAAACAAATATACATTTCAAATAATTAGTTGCAATAAAAAAGACCAAAAACACTAATTTATCATCAGCAGTGGCAATGAAGGAGACAACTTTAGACCTCCATCTAATGTTTTATGGTTCACGATCACTCCATCCCTTTCCTTTCTCCCCCAGATAAGATGAGGACACTTACCATGAGGACTTGCAGCCGTTGCTGGTAGAGCTCTGCTTCAATGGCCGGCATTGTTATCCTGGCCAATGTGCTATCTAAACTGATGATGAGGTGTCCACCTCTAGAGATTCACAATCAAAACCACCAGGCCTTCTGCTGCACCAAGAACCTGCAAAAGTACGTTAACTTGTAAAAAGGTTCCATAAATAATTATGAGGTCATTTTTAAACTTATGGGTCAATCTACATAGTGTGTAACAGGGGACATGACATGTGTTTGAGTTGTTTCAAATGGGAAAGAGGAAAGAGGGTGTTGTTGCATCTCTGATGTCCTGAAATAGAAGGCCAAGATATTTCCTTAGACTCATATCCTTCTGTTAGTGACCACAACAAATTGGTGACCGAAGCACAGATCTAACATGCTATGATCAGTTATCTTTTCATTAATAACATGAATAATTTTCTGCCTTACTAGCAGTGCTGTAGTCGAATTGAACAAACTAAAGACTGGTATAGTGTAACATCTGGGAGAAACAACATCCTTCAGTAGCTGCACAGCTTTCACACTTGGTGGGGTCAACCATTTTGGATGTTTCATTATCCTCACGCTTTTTCAAAAATATTGGGGGAATATTGTAATCAACTCCGTCTGTCTGTCCATCACGCTATCTCCTCCTAAATGGTTCTGCAGAAATTCACCAAACTTCGTAGTTGTGATCACAACATGGCAAGAAGGTTTAAGAGCAGAATTTTGTTGGCCTGCCCCCAGGGGCAGGATGAAAAGGTCGAATATCGAAAAAATGCAATTGCGGGTACAGTTTAAAACAATTTTTTAATGAAACGTTGCAAACATTAGGGGCGAAGCCTGATGTTGGCATAACGGGTAAGGTGGCTGGCATAAGATCTTAGGGTCTTGAGTTTAAGCCCCTGTCATGCCGTTGAAATAAAACAAGGTGGGTTGACCCAGCTTGTCATCCTTCTAAGGTCGGCGAAATGAATAACAGCTTACTGGTAACAGGGGCACTGCATCAACTGCACAGCTGTGCTTCCAGACAATGATGCAACCAGCAGCCACAGGCTGCACACGAAACAATAAAAACAACATTGGGGGATGCATAAAATATGTAGCAAGTTTTTGCATTTGATCTCCAGTTCATGCCCCAGTTTGTGGGGATTCAGGGGTCTAAACGGGAAAAAAAATTCAATTCAAAACTTGATATTGGGTCATTCCTGGTGAAACGTTTTGCCATCTTTCAACTTTGCTTCAGGTGGGAAGCGTAGGGATTTGTGACGGTGCCCAATTGATTTCGCTCTAGTTTGGAATTTGTTGCTGACTATGCCGTGTCATAGTGAAGGTTCTGAATTAGACTAAGTTAAAAACAAGACCGAAAGTCTAACAGCGGTGTAGCCGGGCTTGTTTGATACTTTTGTTGAAGAGGATAGTGACCTGGGAGGGGATACCAGTTAACAAATAATGTAAGTATTACATTTTTTTTTGAAGTACTCCAAGTCTCTAAGCTGTCTGTCACAATGGAAGTGAAGAGATTGCATTGAGACATTGGTTTATTTTACATGTTTGGAGTCAACAATGAAGCCAACCATACACTGCTTCAATCCAGTTACTTTGCAGTCACAAAAAGGGAATGCAGTGTTATGATTATATTCAGTATATTTTTATTATTAACGATATTATTATTACTATAAAAACGATAATACTGTATTAAGAAACCTGGACTAATTTGTCCGAAGCGGCCTGAAGGTGAGGCACGAGGCCAAATACCTATACGTACTGTGTCATTGGAAGACCTATAATGCCTATCCTTTTGATATTTGATGGTCATTTTAACAATCGGTTTATTTGTTTCACACTGAATGAAAAACGTCAAGGTAGAGCATGCAGATTGTGATACATGACAGGTTCAACGATATGTCCGGCCTGAGCGGCATAGGAATCAAAATGGCGATGTGTGGAGTCAGCCGTCATACCGCCGTAATGACATCACATCACCCCTGTCATGTGACCAAATCCTCAGCTCTGATTGGTGTAGCTCAAGCGTTTGAGGGGACATACATACATACATACGGTCAGCCAAATACTGTTCTAGACGCCTATGCCCTATGGCCTACGCCGTAAAAATTTAGAGTGAAAAATGTGTTGCGGAACTTTCAATATCCTATATGAGCCTTGAATTAGTATATATATATATATATATATATATATATATACTATATATATATATACACACATATACAGACTTGGCATTTAATATGGATTTTTTTTTTTTCTTGACTTGGGTTTACTTTCTTAACTCAGTATATCAATCTGGTGAGTTTATTTTACACTTTGGTGATTTATTTGTTAAAAGAACCATGTCACTGATTGTCTGTCGCAGCAAGAAGTCAACAACAGGATTATATCACAGGTGGCGTGGCAAAATGTACGGACAGGTGCATTTGATGATTGGCTTCACAGTCGGGTACACAAGGGTTGTTGCGTTCTGTATTAGTGGAAAACAACTGCTACACGTCTCCAAAAATTATTGCCGCTTCCTCTGGAGGTGGTCCGTCAACTCGACAATGCTGTTTGTCATGGAGTGGTGGCTTTAAGAAATTACGGCATGAAACAGCGTGCTATTGCTCGGCAGTATGGCATCACTCAAGGTCAGGTGTCAAAGATCCTGAAACTAAATGCTGAGAGGGGTGTCCCTACTCCAATACCGAGGCCAGGATGTCCCCGCAGAACCACAAGGAGGGATGATCGCCAGCTGCACCGGTTAGTCCGCAATGGCCGTACCAAGTCAGCTCATCGGCTTAGGACTGAGTGGCAGCAACTGACAAATGTGCATTGTGCCTGTATCCAGAAGGCTTGTCAACCAACGACTGGTTCAAGCAGGCTATCGTGCCAGTCGTCCCCTGAGAAAGCCACGCCTGACCAGGCAACACCGCCAGCGCTGATTGCAGTGGGCCAGAGAGCACCGTCAATGGCAGCCAGGACACTGGAATCACGTGATCTTCAGTGACGAGTCTAGATTTCTGGTCTATCTTCAAGATGGCCGCATCCGAGTGCGCAGACAAGTGCATCAAGCCTACAACAAAGATTGTATAGTGCCAAGAGTCCAAGCTGGAGGTGGTGGGGTGACCGTTTGGGCTGCTTTTCATGCAGGGGGCAAAACTGACCTGGTTGTTCTGAATGGAAACCTGAACCAGTTCAAGTACAGGGCCATTCTGGAAGAAATATTGCTTCCATTTGCTCGTGCAGCCTTTCGAGGAAACTTTGTCTTCCAAGATGACAATGCATGGCCTCATCGTGCTCGCATGATCCAACACTTTCTTGCTGACCGTGGTGTAGAGCATATGGAGTGGCCTGCCATGTCCCCGGATATGAATCCGATAGAGAACTTGTGGGCAGAATTAACGCGTCAAATCGACCACTTGGACCAGCAGCCGACCTCTGTGCGTGAATTGCAGCAGGCTATTGTCACTGCATGGCAAGCGATTCCTGTCCAAACCTTGGCAAATCTCGTGAACAGCATGCCTCAACGTGTACGTGCTCTCCTGAATGCTCGTGGGGGTTACACGAAGTACTGAACTGTAATTTTACTGTCCGTAATCCCAGTCGTAATTTAACTTTTGTTTTTGTTAAAATATTTTTTGGCTAATGTGCAAAATAAAGAGATACTTCTGGAAAACGTACAGAAGTTTAACACAGTACTGCCCATGAATTGAGTTCGATATCAGTTTACATCACTTTCAAGGATCAATTTATTTGTTTCGAAATGTCAAATGTGCTTTTTGTTTCTTTTAAAGGTCACATTAACAAAATCTAGAATAATTTCAACATAATTCCAATGAACATTTGGTTCTAAGACATCTTGAAAAGTAAGTTCACCCCAACAAAAAAAATATTCCATATTAAATGCCAAGTCTGTATATATATATATATATATATATATATATATATATATATATATATATATATATTTGTATATCCACTATTGGGCTGGGATTGCTTATTGAAGGATTGAACAACATGGTATTTATAAGTAGACAAAATGGCAATTTATTTACGACTACCTTGAAAACAACCAATTAGCAAGAACATCAATGATAGCTGATGTGGTGATGTCATACGACACCCGAGATAGCTGGCGTGGTGACGTCATACAATTGTCTCACAAAACTTGTGCCCTAAACGAGATTACGAACACTGACTGCATTTCACTATACTAGGGCATGCCCGTACTATATATATATCTAAAATTATATCCCCCCCCTCTATTTACATGAAATGGTTTGGTCCATTCGCAAAGCCAAAGCGAACGGCTTGCGAGTACGGTGGCAACCCCCCCCCCCCCCCCCCCCCCCTCTATTTACATGAAATGGTTTGGTCCATTCGCAAAGCCAAAGCGAACGGCTTGCGAGTACGGTGACAATCCCCCCCCTCTATTTACATGAAATGGTTTGGTCCAAAGCGAACGGCTTGCGAGTACGGTGACAATCCCCCCCCCTCTATTTACATGAAATGGTTTGGTCCAAAGCGAACGGCTTGCGGAGTTTGGTAAAGAAATCGCCATAGCTCGGTAACTACTTCTCCGATTAATATGAAACCTTGAAAAGGCACATCCTCGGGTCCCCAGCAATATACCTGGCAAGTTTAAAGTATATCGGACCCGTGGTTGTCGAGAAACAGCGGTCACAGACACACAGACACACAGACATACACACAGAGATTACTGGAATTATAGATAGATATCGGTGTTCCAAGTTGTTTCCATTTACTAACCAACAAAATGGATAAAAGAAAAACAGATATTCCTTTTCCAATTGCTCGATAACATTTAGACAACTCAAAACTGGACGAACCAACAATAAATAACTGAACTTTTGTCAATGGTCAAAAGTAGTTATCTCCAGTTACAGCATGAGTTATCCCCCTTTTTAACACCACTGGATACATTTTTTTTTACCACACATTACACTCTTCCCTCCATGACAAATGTCATCTCGATATTCGTCACATAAAATGGATGAAGGTCTGATGCACTATTCCTCCGATCATGGTGAGCCTTGGTTTTTGTGGCAGCTTTCCTCGATCTTCTCTGTAACTTTCTTGTAAGCTTTCTTCATCCGCTTCTTCCATTGTTTGGAATACTGGGTGTGACAGGCTGCATTTGGAGGACTCTCAAGGCCAAACACTAGTTCAATTGCAGATGTGGGGAATGATCGTACATCAGAAGGAATAGGGCATATCCTGTTGCTACGTGTCTCGTGAAATTGTAGGCATGCGCTACCTCATTGAGGTGAAGTTTCCAGTGTCATTTCTCCTTCTGTCCAAGTGTCCTCAGCATATCCAATAATTTATCCTACGATTGGATTCTAAAGAGTGTCATCCCCAACTACCAGAAATGGGACTATCACCTCAATGAGTATATCACCTTGGTATGGTTCGGAAAAGTGACTAACTAGTTATGAGGAATCAAGCTCACTTGAAAACCTTTGTCCCATAAAACTGTTGCTTCCACTTATTCAATCCAGAGGAAACAAAGCGCTGTTCACCCACTAGCTTTGTGACTGACTTCCTGTTTTGTAGTCAGTGGCCTGGTCTAGCACCCATTTAAACTTAGCTCTGCAGCTTGTCCCCATTTGGTTCCCTGTCAGTTGGGACCTGTTTTCTTCAATGACTGTCGGTCCCCTCATAGTGATTGGATATCGTTTCCTGAGGGCCCATTTTGGCGTGATGACTTTTGTTTGCGCTTCCGGCAACCCGCCAGATAGTGTTCATCACTGTCACAATAGAAACAATGGGTGTGACTCTTCCCCTTTTTGCTCTGGCAACATCAGGGACAATCCCAGGGATGCGATTTATTGAACCCTTCAGATCCCTTTCTACCTTGCTGTCCCACATCATGATGTTTGCCGTTCAGAAATTGTTGCAAGTCCTGCCCTTAATTAGCAAAGTTCATCTTTAATCACCGCAAGAGGATTGGACTTCCCAGGATTTTTACGTTCCACCTTGTCTGAGAAATCTTACGACACTTCCACCTGATGAGACATGGCTCTGTTATAAAATCTGGATGCTCTTCCAGTTTCTGTTGAACTTGCAATGTTCATTTTCCAGATACGTTCCTCATCCAAAGCACCAGGGCTTTGGAGCAAGGGATGCAGTTTTTGTCAAATTGTATCATTGGCTAGTCCTGTGTGTAAAGGATGTCAGGACCATGCCTTGTACCGATTCAGGATTATACTTCATTTCTGCAAATGATGTCATGAATGTCATGAAAATGATGTCACAGGATGCAAACAACACTTTCTGACGTACATCCTGGGCTTTGTTCAAAAAGTTTTGGTGTTATTCTTTCGGTGTCTGAGACATATTGAATAACTCCTGATAGAACTCTGTCATGGATTTTTCTTTGCAGTGCGACCGAAGTATCTTTCTCAAGATGGGGAGAGTTAGATCTTCCTTCTTTTCCCTGTAGCTATGGGTGGGAATACTTGGGTTAATTGAATGGATACAGTTCCCATGATTTATTCATGTGTGTATCCCTTTTTTAGGCCAGAATCAATCAGACTGTCGAAGGTAAGCCTGTCCTTTTGGCCCGGTTCACTAATTTTCCCACTGATTATATACTCTGCCTTTCAGGGCACACTGTTGCTTTGCATTTGGTTCATTCCTCCCTCTTGAGCAGTGGTTGAGGAACTACATTCCATTATATTAGTGTAAATTGCAGTTTCCCATACATTATTATCCCTACGCTTTTTGAAAAACACCGGGTGATATTGTAATTGGCTCTGTCTGTCTGTATGTCTGTCTGTCTCTCTGTCATGCTATCTCCTCCTAAGTGGTTGGGCATAAATTCACCAAACTTGGTAGTTATGATCACCACCACATGACACGAAGGTGCAAGAGCAGTATCATTTATAGCCCCACCCCCTGGGGTGAGGTCAAAAGGTCAAAAAACAAAAAATGCAATTACGGGCACATTGTAAAACATTTAAAAAGAAACTTTGTTTATGAACTCAACATTGGGGGACACATGAGATATGTAACAGGTTTTTGAATTTGACATGCCTCAGATGGCGGGGACTTCGGTTCACGGGGGTAAAAATGGGGAAAATTTTTTAACTCAAAATTTAATATTGGATCATTCCAAGTGGAACCTTTTCCCATCTTTCAACTTCGCTTTTGATGGGAAGAATTGGGATTAGCGATGGTGCACCATCGACTTCACTCCAGTTGTTTGAGTGGGATGCTTCCTTTTGACCAGCTGTTAATTTGTGTATAAATGTAATGTTCACCCGGATAATCATGAAGATCATGGTCTGCTTGTTTTTCCTCCTCTACTTCTAAAAACGGTATATTTCAGTCTCCGGAGTTCAGACTACTGCCACTCTCTTTTGAGAATACCCAAATGTTAATGCACTTTCCCTAGCTTCAACAGAGAGCTGATAGAGGATGCTCAACACTTCATACTGCAAACCTTTCATACTTTAGTGATAATTTGAGCCATCTAAGTTAAATATGACAACAACATCGGTTGACAACAACATCAATAGCCGACGTGGTGACATCACATGCCACTGGAGATAGCTCATGTGGTGACGTCATATGACTATCTACCAAAACATGCAAACACTAGAACGGCACTCAGTAGAGAGCATACATACCTCCGCCTGGTTGGCCGTATCACTCAATGGTGAAGAATCACTTAAAAAATTATCCGAGGTGGATCCGGATCCAGATCTTCACCAAATTTGAATCGATTCTTCGTTTTCACACATACAACCGGCCCAACAAGTTTCGTCCAAATCCATCCATAACTTTTTGAGATATCCCGCTATGTATCGTTTTTGGCCCTATCTCCCAATGGTGAAGAATCACCTAAAAAAATTAAATAATTCTCATATCCAAATCCATATTCAGATCTTCACCAAAATCGAATCATTTCGTCCGTGTCACATACGCTACATCTCTGCCAAATTTCGTCCGAATCCGTCGACAACCTTTTAAGATATTTTGTTCACAAACGGACAGCCAAACGGACAAACAGACAGACACAGGGGTGAAAACATAACCTCCATCCACCTTTAGTGGCGGAAGGTAATAAACGAGTTTGTGATCACGAACTGCAATTAGAAAACCTGATCGTTCACTATATCTGCGCTCCAAGTCGTGTACATTTACTAACCGACAAAACGGACTGAAGAAAAACATGGGTATTCATTTTACAATGGCTCGACAACATTAAGACAACCCCAAACTGGATGAAGCAACAGCAACAAAAAAGGTCTTTCATAAAAGGGAAGTATCTCCAATTACAGTGTAAGCAATCCACCAATATCCAGCACAACTGGATGTATTTTCACCACTAATTACACAGACTGGGCCCCAAGTTTGACGTCTATCGGAGAGATGGTGTATAAGCCTGCAGGCGAAACATTAAGATGGTAGCTTACAGCTAGTCGAAATTCAAACCCAGGTTAGACAGCTCACATGTGTGGTCTACCTGTGAGCTATCCTCCCTATACCAACTGCATTGCATTTGAAATATAGTATATCAATGTCGGTGAACAAACAAACTTATTTTGTACTGAAATACAAGAACTTTGTAATGATCCCTATATTATTGGTTTAACAAGAAATACAGTCAATGTCATTCCAAACAAGGAAGGCAGGAGCACGGGAGATCTTTTCAAAGTCTGGAACATCCATTCAATGCAGCTGATTAATGGCCTTAAAGAATGCTGACACTGCCATTGTGATGATAAAGCAGTTCTTCCTTTCCCTCCTTTCAGCTGCATTCAAATCCTATGAGACCCACATTCATGTTGGCAGCTAACAGTCAGATCTTCAGATCTCCATCACATTATGTTGACTATCTCGGTGCTTGGCATATCACATCGCTGCTGAAAGGTGTTCCGTGCAGTGAGCACACCAGCTCCATATCCAGGATTCTGATATCTTCAAAACAAAACTCTGCATGCATTGCATAATACAAAACACAGGCGGTCTCCTTGACAACCGTGTGGAACATGTGTTAAAAAATAAATAAAACACACAGTCTCAGTCTCTGTCTCTGTCTCTGTCTCTGTCTCTGTCTCTGTCTCTGTCTCTGTCTCTGTCTCTGTCTCTCTGTCTCTCTCTCTCTGTCACTCTCTCTCTCTCTGTCTCTCTCTCTCTCTCTCTCTCTCTCTCTGTCTCTCTCTCTGTCTCTCTCTCTGTTTCCAAGAAACAATCATCCTCCCACATATTCATCCTGGCTTCAACAGATGAAAATCAACATCGGGTAACTGCAGCTGTTATAACTGTAAATACATAAGATAACTGGAGCATTAGAGCAAGTGGTGAGTTACATATTACAAACGACACCATCCTTCCCCCTCATCCCCCCCCCCCCCCCCCCCCCCCTCTGTGGTTTATCCCATACATTCCCCTCTCTCCTTGAAGCTTCCTTTCCCTTCTCTTCCCAATCCTTTACATTTCTCATTTTGCTACTCCTATACATGCGAAACATGAAGACCCGCAGTAACTGCAGTTGATTAACAATTGCACAAATCAGGAAACTGAGGCTTGGGGAAACTGTAAATTTGAGGGATACTGAAACCATGGTAACCAGTTATGTGTACAGAGACAAATTGTGACCTCACTTCCTGTAAAAGTCAGACACTCCTTGCTATCTGCTAATTCCTTACTGGCTTTTCAATCCCTAAGGGATTGCAGCATTTCAGAAAGATATATGGTGCAGGTGTGCCATCTGCTAGCATTCTCTGGTGAATGTTAAGATTCCACAGTGTCTGTCCCCCTTCATAAGGCTAGGTTTTAAAGGCTTTGAGTTGTGCTTTAGGCGGGATTTGAGTGGGGGGGGGGGGGGGGGGGGGGGGGTTAAGGGGCAATCTTTGAGCACGACTGTGTTTCAACCCGGTTAAAAGACCTAAAAGACTCTGAGGACCCAAAAGACCCTGAAGACCCAATGGACCCCAAACACCTAAAATACCCTGTAGACTGTTAAAGACACAAAACACCATGAAGACCCAGAAGACCCCAAGGACACAGAAGACCCCAAGGACTCTGAAGACCCAAAATACTGAAAAGACTCTGAAGACCCAATGGACCCCAAATACCCAAAAGACCATGAGGATCCCAAAGACCCAAACAACACCGAGGACCCAAATGACAGAGGACCCAAAAGACCCTTAAAGACCCTGAAGACCCCAAGAACCCAAATGACCCAAATGACTTAAAAGACCAACAAGTCCCTGAAAACCCAAAATACCCCAAAGACACCAAGACCCTTAAAGATCCAAAAGACCCCAAAAACCCAGAAAGACCCCAAATACCCAAAAGACCCCAAGACCCTTAAAGACCCAAAATACCACAAAGACCCTGAAGACCCAAAATTCTCTGAAGACTGTTAAATACCCAAACGACCATGAAGACCCAAAATACTCCAAAGACCCAAAATACCCCAAAGACCTTTAAATACACCAAAGACCGAAAAGATTGAAAAGACCCTGAAGACCGAAAAGACCCTGAAGATCGAAAAGAGACCGAAGACCCAAAATATCCCGGTTACTGAAAGGATCGAAAAGACCCAGAAGACCGAAAAGACCCCAAAAGACCCCAATACCCAAAATACCCTGAAATACCAAGAAGACCCCAAAAACTCCAAAGACCGAAAACATCGAAAAGACCCAGAAGACAAAAAATACCCTAAAGACCCTGTAAACCCTTAAATACCCGAAAGACCCCAAAGACCCAAACAATCCAAAAGACCAAAAAGACTCCGGAGCCCTTTAAAGACCATGAGGACCCAGTGGACCCCAAATTACCCCGAAGACACAAAATACCCCAAAGACCCTTAAATATCCCAAATATCCAGATAGAGGACCCAAAATACTCGAATGACTCAAAATACATCGATGAACCAGAAGACCCAAAATACCCAAAAGACACAAAAGACGCAAAAGACGCTGAAAACACTGAAGATCCAAAAGACCCCAAGGACCCAAAAGACACCAAGGACACAAAAGACCCCAAGGACTCCGAAGACGCAAAAGAAGAGTAATTATGTCTCTTACATTGGAATTGTAGACGATGGCTTGCAAACCGAGCCTCGAGGTCGGTGTACAGAAGCGGTATTTTTAAAATCACAATAAATACAAAGTGCAGCAAGGTGAAATTTGCTGCACGTGATGTGCGATGCGCGCAGAGTAAAACGAGTGTTCATTTACGTCTGGAGGATGTCTAACAAATAAAGATGATATAAGCACATCTGACACGAGGCCCAGACTTCAGACTTTGGCATACTCACGTGGCTGTACCGTCAAAAACTGTTCTAACCCGTCATTTCTGACCGGCTTTATACTAGTTAAATAAATAAAACCCGTATGCTACTGACAAGTTCCTACTTACAACTTCTCCAAGGTGTACAATAAATTGATAATCACACATGGATGTGACAGAACGCTGAGTAACCATCTGAGACGGGTACAGCATTCCGGCGCACATATGGGTGTGACTGTGATGGAGTGATTTTTTTTCTTCCGTGAAAATGTTCTTGACAGTGCAGAAATAACGTAAAGAACGCATTTGCCTGACCTTAAACAATGGTGGTTATGGATGAGTTACAGTTTAATGATCATAAATTCATACATTTGTGCTGTTGTCATCACAAAAACAAACTCTATGTACTGTCACACTCATTTACAGGAAGCAGTGCTCATTTGGACTTTCTGCCATTGATTATATATTCTTACTGTGTAATGAGGCATAACACAAATAAGGCATCATCCTGGAACTCACACAAGCAACCACTCACTATCTTCCCATTTCCATGACTGCATCCACAAAGCCTGGTGTTGGTTTAACGATTAAGGTGGCTGGCTTGAGATCTTAGGGTCTTGAGTTTGAGCCTCTGTCGTTCCGTTGAAATAACACCACGTGGGTTGACTCAGCCTGGAATCCTTCCGAGGTTGGCAAAATGAGTGCCGGCTTACAGGGTCACTGAATCAGCGGCACAGCCACACTTCCAGAAAATGATGCAACCAGCAGCCACAGGCTGCATACGAAACAACAACAACTCCATACACAATCTCTACTTCATTATCAGCAGCATCAAGAACAGTTACACTGTTATCCATCTGCACTCTAACTCTCGAATTAAATAAATAAATAAATTTCCTGGGAGGGACCATTGAGAAGATGCAGCTCACATGGTGATACGATAGGCCCGCAACACCACTGCTGGAATTCAGTAAATGTCAAAATATTCCACAGCATGCCTTGCAATACAGCAGAACATTGTGTGCTCGGAACTTGACAAAATAAATCTCACATGGATTGGTGGAGTTTTCAAAAGCGATCCTCTCAATACACAACTTTTGTAGTTTGTCTGCTTTTTATTTTATTTTATTTGTATGCAGAATCAAGGCTCGTGGAAGAGCGAGAACACTCAACGAATAAGGATACAACAGGACCCCATATATATATATACAGTCACAAGTGAAAAAGTAAGTACACCCCATGTAAAGTTTTGACTATTTCAACATACAGCTATTTGATCTTCATTTCAATAATATTGACAGATAAAGGTGATATAATATAACAAATATCATGCAACATTTACATTTTGTAGTCCATTGTATAATTTAAATAAACATAAATGCAAATTATGCATGTGGAAAAAGTAAGTACAACCCTACATTTATCACTACTTTAAATACCTAAAATTTGAATCAGGTGCACCAGCTCAGGTGAAAATGATTAGAACATCATTAGAGAGGATCTTGGAGGAACCTGTCTTATTTAAACCTCAGACATTTAGTTTGGTTTGCTCTTTGTTTTTGAAGTGTGCGGCGTCACCATGCCTCGATCAAAAGAGCTCTATGATGCCTTCAGAAAGAACGTTATAGATGCCTACAGGTCTGGGAAGGGATTTAAAAAGATCTCCAAACAATTTGAAATCAATCATTCGACTGTCCGGAAGATAATCTACAAGTGGAGAAGATTCCAAACAACTGCCAACTTGTTCAGGCCAGGCCACCCCAGCAAGTTCAGCCCGAGAGCAGACCGCAACATGCTGAAAGAAGTCTCTAAGAAAACCAGAATGTCATCACGGGACCTACAGGTAGCTCTTGCCACTGTTGATGTCAAAGTGCACGAGTCTACCATTAGAAAGAGGCTGCACAAATTTGATCTACATGGGAGGTGTGCCAGGAGGAAACCTTTGCTGTCCAGAAAGAACATCAGGGCAAGACTAAAGTTTGCCAATGAACACCTCGGCAAAGACCAGCACTTCTGGAACAATGTGCTCTGGAAAGATGAGTCAACGGTAGAGCTATTTGGCCACAGTACCAGAAGACATGTTTGGCGAAAACCTAAGACAGCATTTGACCACAAGAACCTGATACCAACTGTAAAGCATGGTGGTGGAAATATTATGGTTTGGGGCAGCTTTGCTGCATCAGGGCCTGGGCATCTCACAATCATAGAATCCACTATGCATTCTTCATTGCACCAGAGGCTGCTTGAGGATAATGTGAGGCCATCTGTAGGGAAGTTGAAGCTCAACTGAAGGTGGAGCTTGCAACATGACAATGACCCTAAACATACCATTAAATCCACCAAGGAATGGCTGAAAAGAAAGAAATGGAGGGTTCTGGAATGGCCAAGTCAAAGCCCAGATCTAAATCCCATCGAGATGTTGTGGGGGGATTTGAAACGAGCTGTGCACGCAAGAAACCCCTCAAACATCGCACAGCTGAAAGAATTCTGCATGGAGGAGTGGGCAAAAATTTCTCCCAGTCGATGTCAGAGACTGGTAGACAGTTATAAGAAACGCCTACTTGAGGTTGTTTCTGCCAAAGGGGGCAATACCACCTATTAGAGCCAAGGGTGTACTTACTTTTTCCACATGCGAAATTTGCCTTTGTTTATTTAAATTACACAATGGACTGGTGTTGTCCCTGGTGTTCACCAGTGGTGGTGTTCCCTGGTGTTCACCACTGGTGTCCACCAGTCCCTGGTGTTGGGCTAGCGGCGAGGGTGCCGGCTTAGGATCCAAAGGATCCTGGGTTCGAATCCCGGTCGATCGCTGAATTAACGCCAGGGGGGTTGACTCAGCCTGTCATCCTTCTGAGGTCGGCTAATTGAGTACCAGTTCACTGGTAATTCCCTGTTTGTCGTTAAAGGCGGCAAAAAGGGTTGGCGTCAGGAAGGGCATCCGGCCGTAAAACATTGCTTCAAAAAGGGGACCGAAAAACAACAACAACCACGGTTCCCGAAAAAGGCCAACCCCCACTTTGCGGGGAAAAATGGCCTCTAAAGGTGGTTATTTTTTTTATTTATAATGGACTACAAAATGTAAATGTTTCATGATATTTGTTATATTATATCACCTTTATCTATCAATATTGTTGAAATTAAGATCAAATAGCTGTATGTTGAAATATGTTGAAAAAGTCAAAACTTTACATGGGGTGTACTTACTTTTTCATGTGACTGTGTATATATTGTTGTGGATATGAGAATGGTGTTTTTTTTATTGTGTTTTTTATTGTATAGTACATTGTAAAAATATCGCCCTCCTTCCTCCAGTTGTGTATAAAGGTCAAAGTGCGTCCCGTAATTAGGTCATAAACAATCACGTTTAGCCAATCATAGATTTCCTCCTTGTTGGTGGTTTATTTCCTTATTCTATGTAGGTTAAGGCCGTGTCTTCCATTAATTGACACTCCATTGCACCGAATTCAAATAGATAGATCCCCTTTCATTCCCAAAGCCCCATTCACAAAGCCTCGATTGCCAACTGCATTCGCCGCCATTGCCATGTGCTCCGTGCTCTGTTTGAACAGGAGGGGCGGGGTCGCCGGGAAGAGGCAAGCCCAGGGTGCGCCACGAGGGGCGGGGCTGTTCAGCCCCATGCCCAAATAAGGGACAAGCCCGTAGCTCGCCACGAGGGGCGCGCCGTTCGGCGCCATGTCCAAATAAGGAGGCAAGCCCGTGGCATTGCCATATAAGGTCACAGAGCACGGGGGGAGGGCGGTACCGAAACCGAGGAGGGCGTGTCACACCGGCGCTTGAGGATGAGATATGCGTGCGAAGATCGCGCAACGGCAGATGAGTCCTGAAAAAGCACACGATGTCCCCACGGCAGCACGGAGAGCGAACCATTGAGCAAGACTGAGAGAGAGAAACGTGAGGGGGTGCCTGTATTGCGGCAATAGGCCGATACCCTCGAGGCCCTATTGCCGGTCGGTGAGACGCGAGGCTGTGTTTGCCGGGTTTTCGCCTCGACCCCAAAGCGTGGATCGGAGCGCGCGCTTGGAGCCGGACCTCGACGCCTACCATCTGCCTGGACCCTCCTCTGCCATCCCAAACCATCCCTGCCATTCCATCCTTCTTGTGTACGTGAGTTTGTTCTGTGTGTCTTGTCCTGGGGTATAAGTTAAGCCTGTTTAGTTAAGCTAGAGTTTCACTGTGTCCTTCTGGTCCGTCCCTCTTTCTGCTTTATTTTATTATCCTTCCTTCTTCCTTGGTTTCTTTGGTCCTGTAAATAGAAATAAATTATATTCGTATTTTCTGCTTCTGTCTGCCTCTTCTTCACATCCGTGTCGCCTTTGTCTTTTCCCCATTGAATATCTGTGGCACGATTTGGCCCACGTTTAAGGAATCGGGTCTTAGTAATTGTTAACAGTTCGGGCCGCGGCCGCCATCTGCTCGGCAAATCAACACCTTATCCGCGGTCCGTAACAATATATATATATATATATATATATATATATATATATATATATATATATATATATATATATATATATATATATATATACATACATATCTATATATATATATACATATCTATATATATATATACATATCTATATATATATATACATATCTATATATATATATACATATCTATATATATATATACATATCTATATATATATATACATATATATATATATATATATATACATATATATATATATATATATATATACATATCTATATATATATATACATATTGTTGCGGATATGGCATTTGGCCTCCATATCCGCTTGTAAATATTCCCCTATTTCCCCAATACTCCCCAACTATCCCCAATCCCCCATTCCCTAGTCCCATTGCCTGTAAATAACACTCTGTAGAACCGACCTTCCCCTTTTTCCCCCATTAAATGTCGTGCCCAGGTCCACCGCATCTCACGTAGACAACTTTCGGACATCTTGCTAGTTATTCTTAGTCTATGTCAGTTAAGGACTCGTTTCCATTAATTCTGACTCTTCGTTGCACCAGAATGTGATTGTATGGCACCAGTAGTGAGTTTAGGACCTCCCCTTACCTCCTCCCATCTTCCCCATGAAACAACAACTACAACAACAACAACAACAACTACAACAACAACTACAACAACAGAGGAGATTGGGGGCGGCGCGGCGCGGGGAGTGTGCGTCCTCACTGCGGCGTGGTTAGCCGCCATTGCCCATGCGCTCCACGGGGTTACCACGAAGGGGCCGGCTGTCAGCTCCTCGTCAGGGGCGGAGCCGGTAACCCCCCCGCACCCAATAAGAAGGGCGGACCGATTCCATCTGGGGCGGAGCTAACTAGCCGAGGGCGTGTCACTCCCCGCCGGATATACGCAGCGACTTACCGGACGTGACATCAGATGCGCCCCCAGCTTGAGAAGACAAGTCACCACCTCCTTGCGCTGAGTGAGACCTCCCGCATCTTTGGACTGGACCGGGTCGATTTTGCCCCTGAGCCAAGGTGCACCTTGAGCCATCGAAGACCTGCCCCTCCTTGCCATCAATCCCCGTGTGAGTCAGTTTTGTCCCGTTTATCTGTCGTCTGTCGGGGCTAGATAAGACTGTGTCTAAGTGCCTATCTTCCTATGCTGTCCCTCTTGTCGTTGTAATCTGACCTTCCGCCCTAATATAACCTCCTCCGGAGGTCTTGAGAACTGAACCCTTGGTGTCGTGTCATTTTAATCCAGCCGTTGTGTCTTTTCCATCATTGATTTAGCATAGCGCGACTTAGTCAACGTTCGAGCATAATCGGGTAAACTGTGCAGACGCGGTCATACCAAACCGCTCGGTAAACTAACATCCACAACCGCGTCTGTAACAATATCTATATATATATATACATATCTATATATATATATATACATAATCTATATATATATATACATATATATATATATATATATATATATATATATATATATATATATATATATATATATATTGTTGCGGATCCCGGGTTCGTCGACGTGCAAAGGGGGGTTTATGCCCCGTTTCCCCACGAACTCCGGTTCCACTGAGGCCGCCGACCAAGACCAAACTCGTGGTTGACGGATTGCGAAGCAACTCCAGCCACCGAGCACGCAGCTGCGCGTGGAAGGGTAAGCAGTCACAACCCGAATACCTTCAGACACATGCAGCAGTGAGGACGGGGACTGAACCCCGCACAGGTCACACATATTTCTGACGCCCGGGCGGTTGTGCATCGTGTGACCCATGCCGTTACACTATCGGAACCGATTGAGCGGTTGTAATTCGGGCGATGCTAGGTAAATGGATGGAAAATGACAACGCCGGCCAGGTTGGAAGTACCAAACACAGTATTTATTTACAGGTATGTGTAGAACACAGACAAAGTAAAGAATCTTAACAGCCTCACCTACGTTCCCAGACAAGGGCCCTCATTCGTTCGGGGAAGGGGGGGAGAGGGTAATGCGCGGGGAAGCGCGGCCGCTTCTTGCAGCTCGCCCTGTTGGGCTCGGTCGTGCAGCTCGCCCGGATGGGCTTGGTCGTGCAGCTCGTGCAAATGGGCTTGGTGGACGAAAGCCCCAGGAATCGCTCCAACCCAAGGTGCCAACAGCCGGAGATGATCGCGGCAGGGACGACGTGGTTAAGACGAACCAGGAGCAGGAACCAGAGAGCGCAGGAACCAGAGAGCTCACGAAACAGAGAGCGCAGGAACCAGAGAGCGCAGGAACCAGAGAGCGGGAATGTGCTCTGGGCTGGGTTTTTATAACCCCCGAACCCCTTCCTGAATGTTCCATGAGTCTCAATTGGCGGCCGGGGATCACGTGACGTGACAGCCCCTCATTTGTCACCCTCGGTCACTCCCCCCTGCCTTCCCTTTAGCTCCCATTGGTTGCTCGCTGCTCCTCCTCCCAGGAATGTCTCGTTCCTCCTTGGGGGAAGGTTTTATCCCTCCTTCAGGCCTGCAGGGCCTAGTCTAGTCCCACGACGAGGCAATTTAGGTTTCAACGAGGCCTTCAGTCATCCTGCCTGACTCGACGCATTATTTGTTTTCTTTCTAAACAATGGAAAGGGCCTATGCTTTACATTTAATAAGAAATAACTAGCTATCGGAGGTTACATGTTGTGGTGTAACTAACTATAGGGGGGTTGCCTTTATTCACAAAACCGCAACACTACCCCCCTCTCCGACCAGACTCGTCCCGAGTCGACCTTCGGTGGAGCGACCGGTAGAGTCGGCATTCAATTTTTCCATTTACCATTAGTGTGACACATAGATATAATTCCCCTGACATTTAACTCTAACCCCATGTGTGCGACATCATTTACACTAGATATGTCCCTCCTAATGCGTTGAGCAGCTAACTAACAGACTCACACCCACAACTGTTCGCGTATTTCCGGAATGTTTAAACGAAACACATAACCGGTGGGCAACATTCTTACATTTACATTTACATTTAAAAAACTTTAACCTTTATTCACAAAAATTATAACCCAGGACCTGGACTCGAGGTAAGAAGGAATGGAGAAAGGAAATGGAGGCACTTGCTGCTTGTGTCATCTTCAGGCTTCTTGTCTTGAGAGGTTTCCTAAGAAAAACCGGCTGCCCTAGATGGGCATACAGACCATTTGAAGCAAAGGGTCATCTAAATTTTCACTTCCTCAAAATTGAGCCGTTTATTTGGTGAACAGGGCCACTGACACGTGGTCCAATGGTGGGCTTCAATGCCACCCAAAAGGTGGTCCGAAGGTTGGCCAGAATGCCACCCAACAGGTGGTCCGAAGGTTGGCCAGAATGCCACCCAAAAGGTGGTCCATGGTGCAAGATGATGGGGTGGCCAAGAGCTACCACAGCAGAGGTGCGGGGCCACGATGCTCGTGGTCCATAAGGTGATGGGCGGATGGATGTTTGGCAGCAAGATGCTGCGACAGGTGAGTCTCCATAATGGTCCTGGGCGGGGAGGAAGACAAAGTGCAACGAGCACAAGGAAGGCAACAGTGGCACACGAAAAACAAGATAACCAGGTACCACCCTACCTGGTGCGGTGACAGGAACGCGGCAGAGTGAGCGGAGTAAGCTCGGCCCTAACTGTTCGCACCCCCACCGTTAACTGCAATACCCTAGCCCCCCTTGTATTTACAATTCGTCTCTACATCTTGTCTCCCATGTCCCCTCTAACGCCAAATTCGTCCCCAAATCCCTCCCAGGTTCGCCCAGGAAGGAAGGGACGGAATAAATCAATGTTCCACTCACGTTGTGATGCATCTCACTTACCAAGCAGCCTACAGACTACAGAGCCTCCCGGTGCAAAATTCGTCCTCCGTGGTGGATGGTTGTGGATGGTGCGAAGGGGTCTCACATCCAAACTACACTAACAACATTACTCATTTAAACTCCCCGGGGTCGTACCCTGCCAGTAGGCCTCTTTAAACTATGCGGTTCTAAGAACCCGAATTCCCATTGCCCACACTGTGGTGCACCTCTGAATTTGGGTCTAACCGCACAAATTTTCTATCTGTGCCCTCGCACAATTTTGGGGCTGGGTCGTGTGGCTCTACCAGCAGGTCTACCTACCTGAAGCCTTCCGTTCACTGGAGCCGCCTCCCGAGCTTGCCTGCTCTTTACACTACCCTATCTGGGGAAGGCCCTCCCTGGCGCTGACCCCCTGATGCCCACCTTGGCATTGGGCAACCCGGGTCCTTCCTCTGGATCCTCAGGCCCCACTCACATGCTGACCTAACTGGCTCCCTGAGCCTACCTGCGGCCTTACCTGGCCGACGAGCTACCAGTGACGGAGTGCCCCAATAACTATTACTACCAATTAAGCCACACTCCCAGCCATTTCACTGTCTCATGCACCTCACAAAACACTACATTCTACCATCAGCACCACAGGTGTCAATATCCATGCAATTTACCTGCACCCTCTATCTAACTTTAAACCCCAAATCTTTAACCTTTCCTTTAAATCCACTTTTTCCTTTAACCCTCTTTCCTTTAACCTTTAAACCTTTCACCCCAAATCCACCTTTTTGAAATACCAACTTCTGTCCTGGAAGTCCTTGGTGTCCTTGTGTTTTATACTTCTCCCACTCCCCCCCCCCCCCCTTCCCACGCCTCCTACCCCCAAGCCCTCTCCCTCCCACACATCTCCCGATGTCCCTGCTCACAAATGTTGTGTTTGTGTGCTTCCCCTTCTCTCCCCATCTTGTCTACCGCTCCCTCTTTTTATATATTTTGCTTGTCTGTTTGTTTGTTTGTGAAATAAATGTTAGCTCTTTCACGAGCCTCGATTCTGTATACAAAAAAAACAAAAAAAAACTACCCTGCCGGACCTCCGTGAATGGGTTCCACTCCCCCCATTCAATTCTTCGCACCATGCATTCCACACCAATTATTTGCACACCACAACACAATTCACACTTGCACACTGCATCATTTATCTAACTAATTTCCCCTATAACTCGTGCTTCCCTCGCCGTCCCTTTAAACTATGCACACCTTTTGTTAGCAACCACTAAACTCTCTACGTCCCCACTACAGTTCGTGGTCACTACTTAAATATTGTCCCTACTGTCTCTCTAAATCCCTAATCATTATCCTAGCCCTCCCTCGGCTAGTTGCGGTGCCCCATGGAGGCAACCATTTCTGGCCCCTCCATGGGCCTAACACTGCCATCCCCCCTAAACTAGTGCTCAGGCCCCCCTCCCGTGTTAGGAATGGTCACACTACGTGGGGTACAATATGTGGGGTACAAAACAATTCCCCCACGTGGGGTACAATACTCCCCCAGTCGTCTGAGCTATGAGCCCCCATCGGTGGAGGTACTGGGTCGTGCCTCGGGCTCTAAGGCCAAGCAGTCCATGAGGGTGCTTGGTCGCCTGTATGGGGTGTTATCCGGCCGGCATAGATGATCCGAGGGGGGTGGAGTTGCTTTTCCCAGGTGCCAGGGTTCATCCCTGCATGGGGCCCTGCGGTCCCACACACGATGACCCAACCGGTCATGGTCAGAGCACCTCACCTGGTAAGGTGCGTGCCTCCGCAATTTCGAATTTCCCCTCGAACTCCGCCGATCGCTCTTGCCGTGATACGGCACCAGCGGCACTTTATGGATACCGGAAGTTCATACCCCACACGCCGCTCCCTGCAGGATCGACACGGGGTCGAACCGTTCGGGTCCCCACAGTACACCACTTATTTGGGGCTCGCGCCTCCTATTCGTCCCACTGACCCCTATCCCGGTCGGTGTCGATGCCTCAGTCTGATTACCCCTCACACTCCATTCCGTACTCGCACATGCCTTTCACACACTCCGTCTCAGTCGCACCCCTCACAATGGGCCCCCCATGAATGCCCGGGTCTATCCCGACCCCCAAGCTTGTCGAGCCTCCGATCGCACCAAACACATTTCCGAAATCATCGCCACTCACCTCAGGGCTCCCCTTCTCCCGCTTCTCTTCCAGCACCTGTAAACTTTTCATTTGGTCAGCAAGCATTTCATCACAGTGCGAGCACCAACCCTGCACATATTCCATCAATTCCTCCCGCAATTCATTCACTGTCTCTCCTTGTGTCTTTTAAATTTCAATCATTCCTCCTTCTGCCTGCTCCAGCTTCTGTTTCACCTCCGTTATTTCCCGCTGCGCCCCTACTATTTCCTGCTCAAACGCTACCTTCGTCACTCAATGTGCTTTTGAATCTCCCTTTCTCTGGCTCCCATTGTTTCTATCACGTCATCTACCCTTTTCGTCAATTGTTCATGTACCGTCCTACAATCCTTCTTCGTCGCTACCACTTGCCGCTTTAATTCTTTTTGCGCCGCCTTCAACCCCCCAATTACATCGGTATTCTTACCCACCTGTTCCCTTAATTCCTGTTGTCCCACAGTCAATTTCTCTGCTTCCCTCATAAGTCCTTCCATTCCCCCTTGTAGTTTAGCAGTACTCTGTCTTAACTCCCTCTCCACGCGTTCCTCGCACCGCCTCACCTCGTCACGTACCACTGCCACCTCATCACGTACCACCGCGACCTCCTCGCTCATCTTACGCCCAATCTCCTCTCCCATATTTTTCATGTCACACCTTGATTCTTTCATTTGCACCTCAAAGCATGCTCTCAATTGCGCCATAAATAGGCCCATATCCATCGGCACCGCGGGCTCAACCCGTCCGGCCGGCCCCGGGTACGAATCGACGCCATTTTCACCTCTTCCTGCTGCACCCTCATTAACTCCTTCATCCAATTGTTCATGCTGGTCCTGGATCATTAATTAATCTCCATCGTTTACACCATCTATACCCACCAGTAGTACCTGGTCGTCTTGGCCCGCCATCGTCCGAATTCAATTTTAAAAAACAATTTGTTTTAAACTAAATTTTAATCACGCTCGTAATTTCGAGGCACGTGAAACATAATTCCAGGTCCGATTCCCAACACATGACACCAATTTTGTTGTGGATCCCGGGTTCGTCGACATACAAAGGGAGGTTTATGCCCCGTTCCCCCACAAACTCCTGTTCCACTGAGGCCGCCGACCACGACCAAGCCCGTGGTTGACGGATTGCTAGGCAACTCCAGCCACCGAGCCCGCAGCTGCGTGTGGAAGGGTTAGCAGTCACAACCCGAATACCTTCGGACACACGCAGCCGTGAGGACGGGGACTGAACCCCGCACAAGTCACACTTATTTCTGATGCCCGAGCAGATGTGCGTCACGTGACCCGTGCCGTTACACTATCGGACCCGATCGAGCGGTTTTAAGTCAGGTGATGCTAGGTCAATGGATGGAAAATGACAACGACCGCCAGGTTGGAAGTACCAAACACAGTATTTATTTACAGGTATGTATAGAACACAGACAAAGCAAAGAATCTTAACAGCCTTACCTACGTTCCCAGACAAGGGCCCTCATTCGTTCGGGGAAGGGGTGGGGGGGGAGAGGGTAATGCACGGGAAGCGCGGCCGTTTCTTGCAGCTCGCCCGTATGGGCTCGGTCGGGCAGCTCGCCCGAATGGGCTTGGTCGTGCAGCTCGTGCGAATGGGCTGGGTGGACGAAAGGCCCAGGAATCACTCCAACCCAAGGCACCAACAGCCGGAGACGATCGCGGCAGGGACAACGTGGTGAAGACGAACCAGGAGCAGGAACCAGAGAGCGCAGGAACCAGAGAGCGCAGGACCCAGAGAGCGGGAATGTGTTCTGGGCCGGGTTTTTATAACCCCCGAACCCCCTACTGAATGTTCCCTGAGTCTCAATTGGCGGCCTGGGATCAGGTGACGTGACAGCCCCTCATTGGTCACCCTCGGTCACTTCCCCCTGCCTTCCCTTTAGCTCCCATTGGTTGCTCGCTGCTCCTCCTCCAAGGAATGTCTCGTTCCTCCTTCGGGGAAGGTTTTATCCCTCCTTCAGGCCTTCAGGCCTAGTCTAGTCCCATGACGAGGCAATTTAGGCTTCAATGAGGCCTACAGTCATCCTGCCTGACCCAACGCATTATTTGTTTTCTTTCTAAACACTGGAAAGGGCCTATGCTTTACATTTAATAAGAAATAACTAACTATAGGAGGCTACATGTTGTGGTGTAACAAACTATAGCGGAGTTGCCTTTATTCGCAACAATATATATACATATATATATACATATATATATATATACATATATATATATACATATATATATACATATATATATATACATATATATATACATATATATATATATACATATATATATATACATATATATATATACATATATATATATATACATATATATATATACATATATATATATACATATATACATATATATATATACATATATACATATACATATATATATATACATATATATATATATATACATATATATATATATATATATATATACATACATACATACATACAGAAATATACATACAGTCACGTGAAAAAGTAAGTACACCCCATGTAAAGTTTTGACTTTTTCAACATATTTCAACATACAGCTATTTGATCTTAATTTCAACAATATTGATCGATAAAGGTGATATAATATAACAAATATCATGAAACATTTACATTTTGTAGTCCATTGTGTAATTTAAATAAACAAAGGCAAATTTCGCATGTGGAAAAAGTAAGTACACCCTTGGCTCTAATAGGTGGTATTGCCCCCTTTGGCAGAAACAACCTCAAGTAGGCGTTTCTTATAACTGTCTACCAGTCTCTGACATCGACTGGGAGAAATTTTTGCCCATTCCTCCATGCAGAATTATTTCAGCTGTGCGATGTTTGAGGGGTTTCTTGCATGCACAGCTCCTTTCAAATCCCCCCACAACATCTCGATGGGATTTAGATCCGGGCTTTGACTTGGCCATTCCAGAACCCTCCATTTCTTTATTTTCAGCCATTCCATGGTGGATTTAATGGTATGTTTAGGGTCATTGTCATGTTGAAAGGCCCACCTTCGGTTCAGCTTCAACTTTCCGACAGATGGCCTCACATTATCCTCAAGCACCCTCTGGTACAATGAAGAATTCATAGTGGATTATATGATGGTGAGCTGCCCAGGCCCTGATGCAGCAAAGCTGCCCCAAACCATAATATTTCCACCACCATGCTCTACAGCTGGTATCAGGTTCTTGTGGTCAAATGATGTCTTTGGTTTTCGCCAAACATGTCTTCTGGTACTGTGGCCAAATAGCTCTACCTTTGACTCAACTGTCCAGAGCACATTGTTCCAGAAGTGCTGGTCTTTGACAAGGTGTTCATTGGCAAACTTTATTCTTGCCCTGATGTTCTTTCTGGACAGCAAAGGTTTCCTCCTGGCACACCTCCCATGTAGATCAAATTTGTGCAGCCTCTTTCTAATGGTAGACTCGTGCACTTTGACATCAACAGTGGCAAGAGCTACCTGTAGGTCCCGTGATGACATTCTGGGGTTCTTAGAGACTTCTTTCAGCATCTTCCGGTCTGCTCTCAGGCTGAACTTGCTGGGGTGGCCTGGCCTGAACAAGTTGGCAGTTGTTTGGAATCTTCTCCACTTGTAGATGATCTTCCGGACAGTCGAATGATCGATTTCAAATTGTTTGGAGATCTTTTTAAATCCCTTCCCAGACTCGTAGGCATGTATAACCTTTTTTCTGAAGGCCACAGAGAGCTCTTTTGATCTAGGCATGGTGACGCCGCACACTTCAACAACAAAGAGCAAACCAAACGAAATGTCTGAGGTTTAAATAAGACAGGTTCCTCCAAGATCCTCTCTAACGATGTTGTAATCATTTGCACCTGAGCTGGTGCACCTGATTCTAATTTTAGGTATTTGAAGTGGTGATAAATGTCGGGGTGTACTTACTTTTTCCACATGCGAAATTTGCATTTATGTTTATTTAAATTATACAATGGACTACAATATGTAAATGTTTCATGATATTTGTTATATTATATCACCTTTATCTATCAATATCTATCTATAATTCCAGTAATCTCTGTACGTTTGTACGTTTGTACGTCTGTACGTCTGTTTGTCTGTGACCGCTGTTTCTCGACAACCACGGGTCCGATATACTTTTAACTTGCCAGGTATATTGCTGGGGACCCGAGGATGTGCCTTTTCAAGGTTTCATATTAATCGGACAATTACTTACCGAGCTATGTCCAAAAAACGATTCAACCAATCAGAGAGCAGCGAACGATCGCGTGTGCCGAACGTGGAGGACACACTCTGCCTCGGATGGCACATTTGAGAGCGTATTCATTTATTTCACGTTTGCAAACTATGTTGGCGTTAAACTATGTTTTAAAACTAATAAAACCGAATTTGCGATTCATTCGCTTTCCTGCGCGTTTGTGCACGCGATGGCGATTTCTTTACCAAACTCCGGAAGCCGTTCGCTTTGGACCAAACCATTGCATGTAAATAGAGGGGGGGGATTGTCACCGTACTCGCAAGCCGTTCGCTTTGGACCAAACCATTTCATGTAAATAGAGGGGGGGGATATAATTTTAGATATAGATATAGTACGGGCAATGCCCTAGTTGTTGAAATGAATATCAAATAGCTGTATGTTGAAATATGTTGAAAAAGTCAAAACTTTACATGGGGTGTACTTACTTTGTCACGTGACTGTATATATATATATATATATATATATATATATATATATATATATATATATATATATATATATATATATATATATATATATATATAATATAGAAGAAGAAGATAAGACGATATAAGAGATATATATATAATATATATAATTTTTTTTTTTTTTAATCAACGTCTCTTTTTCAATTCCTGCTTCCAGTTCCACCATGCACCTCTCTTTTTTACTTACGTCTGCTATACATCTGATCCCTATTCCATCCGTTCTCATCTCTCTGTGGATTTTTCTCGTCTACCCCCACCACATCTACCCCCACTTCATTTCCTTGCTGAATCATTCCTTTTTTATTCTCCCGACTTTTTCACTCCTCCCTTCATTGCAAAATAGTCCTACAGCCAAGACCTCCCATGCCCTCAGTTCGCGAAAACAAGGAACATTCCCGAACTCGATCCATCTCTTCTGGAATGTTTTGTTCCAGCTTTGATGGGCTTGTGCCAATGGATCCATTTTAACTCTCCCATGCAGACAAATGACAGCTTCAGATAATAAGTGAATACGGGTCAACATCCACATTACGTTTTCGTTAGTCGTGAACAGAGAATGAGGTGCACAGCATCCCGATCGCAAATAAATGCAAAATCATTGAATTCTCCAACTTGAGTGCTGTTCACCTGAATTTTAAACTCTCTTGAACAATGAATGAGGTGCGGAAGGGCGGCCGCCTGGCAGGCTGCGCATTTGACCTTCTCGGGTCTTTCAGGGAGTTTTCATTATGTACAGTAAGGCTATGCATTATTCACAACTGTGAGTATCCTGAACACCACACAACCCATCGCAAATTAAATAATTTTATGGAAATTGAATAATATAATTACGATAACAAATGAAAATGATGCTTTAGATAGAAAGGACCTATGACAGGGTAATGGTGGGTAACTTTGTCATCACAAAGGAAATTGAAGCGATATGCTAACAAATGCAGACCATTTTGACATTTGCCAGATTTATTGGATATTTTACATTGTTAAGTGATAATGAGAGGACACCTGGTGTATCCTGCCAATATTTCACACGTTCTGAGCCAACTTTCCCACAAAGAAAGTAAATGAAATGAAGACTTACTCATATGCTGGAATTTTGGAACCAGCTGAATTGAAGGACCATGGATACATGTACACATGGTAGAAACAAAGTGCAAATGACATGTTAAATCATAATCCATAAAGTCTCGATAAGGTTAATGTTGTTATGAATATTGTTGTTGTTGTTGTTGCTGTTGTTGAAGCCACAATCCCCTTGGCTTTCTAGACGAGTTGACATTTTATTATGAGGTAACTTCTACATCAGTGGTAAAGTTAACCACAATGACCACATTTGGTTCCGAACCACGATGATCAAAATCTTTCGCACATCACCTTCTATCAATAAGACGAGACTCCTTGCCACTCATTATGCTTCAAATGTGAGACGGTTCTTGAATGATGTCTTCGCAGACAAATGGTAAAGAAGACCAATTGCTTGGCCACCTGGTTGCCCTGATTACATTTTACTACATTTATTAAACAAGAATGTATCAATTGAATGCAGGTTTATTAGCAACAACGATGAACAATCAATCTGCAAGACAAAGAAAGCGATGGTAGATATTAGAATAAGATAATAGATACAGAATATGCAAATAACAATGCGCAGTATTACACAAGATGAGAACGCAATAGAGAACAGCACCATACAAGAGTTGTCTATCTCCCTTTCCCAAAAACGTTCAATTGTGACACAGAATAGAACGAAACTGGAGACCGAGAAAAAGGATCACATGAGTTTATAATTGATATTCTTCTGAATTGAATCGGGCTGGTGGTTTGATAATCCGCTTCGGGCGGCCCGTCACCACCCGATCAATCGTCGGAGTCCTCTGAGGGCAGTTCGTAATTTCCTGGTCCATTGTGGGAGTCTCCGGTGGGTGGTTCACTATCGCCCTGTCCGACGCCGGAGTCCCCTCCAGCTGGTCCATCATCACCCGAACCGTCAAGGGGGCAGAAATAGGCAGTGACCGTGGAGGTGTGGCGGTGGTCTGCACATGTGGTTGGTTAGCGACTCTCGCAGGTGGTGTCATCGCGGTGGTGGAGCGGAGTGTCTGTGATGGTAAGCCCGGCGCAATGACATGTTGGGGTTCACCCTTCTGGGGAGTGGTAACAGGATTGAGACAGACTCTTGGAGCGGCGATGGGTTGGGTACCAGACATTAAGTATTTCGGAACGATTGGCATAACACTTGGCATAACGGTTGGCAGCATGCCACTTTTGCCAGTCGTAGTGGGAGTTGTCATGCTGAAAGGCGTAAAACGTCGCAGGAACTTACGATTCCGGAGAGTGATTCTTCCGGAGCCATCCACCTTGACAACGTATTGATCGAATTGTTTTACCTCAATCACGGTTCCGGTCCGGTCCCATTTTCGTGGTTCCAGGCCGGTCTGGTTCTGGATCCGGACATGGTCCCCGACGGCCAGTGGAGGTAGTTTTGTCGTGTGTTCAGAGAGTCTTTCGATCTCCCTGGCATGCCGAATGCGCAAAGCTTCCTCACGATTGTTGCGTGTTTCCCGCCAGGTGTCCGATGGCAAGTATCTGCCTGGGATGATGGGTATGAAGTCCTTGACTGGCCTCTTGAAGATGATCATGGCTGGAGACAACCTAGTGTCCTGATCCGGTGCATTCCGGTACTGGAGTATTGCACGTTGGAACCGATCAGTGTCTAGTTCACCATTGGAACCAGTGTTATCGGTGATCAATCTTTTCGATGTTTTGACTGCGATCTCGGCACGACAGTTGCTGTGTGGGAAGGCAGTGGATGACAACCGATGGTTAACGCCCCACCGACGCAAGAAGTCTTGGGTGTCATGTGCCGTGAATTCCGGCCCACAGTCAGATGCCAATTCGTCGGGGATACCATAAGTGGCGAAGTTCGACCGCAGACATTTCACTAGGCCTTGTGCCCCGCCAGTTGTTAGCTGAATGATTGGCCAATTAGAGTAACGATCAACGGTGACCAAATAACTCCGACCCTTGTGATGAAAGTAATCTGAACAAACGTACTGGAAAGGGTAGGCAGGTTCAGCTGAGGCTGTAGGTGGAGCGCTTGGTTGCGATGGGGCCATCCGATTGCAGTGTGAGCAGCGATTGCGCATCTCATGAATCTGGGGAGTGATTCCAGGCCAAAAGATCGAGCTGCTGGCTCGGGTGGTCATAGCCGTGACTCCTTGGTGAGCAGCATGAAGATTCTCAAGGACAAGCTTCCGTAGCTTCGGTGGGATGATAATCCTCCCCTTGTAGACCACTATGCCATCAATAGTGTAGAGGTGTTCACGGAAGGGAAAGTATTCCAAAATGGACACAGGGAAATCGTCCCGACTGGCAGGTAGACCCTGCTCAATAGAATTGAGTAACTGCAGCATCTGAGTGTCACTTGCTGTTTCGTCCCGAACATCGTCCCAAGTGACGGACCGCACAGAATCGAGTGTCTTGATGGCTGCCATAGAAATAGCCATTTCCATGCCAGTGTCGTCATCTGTGGTCCACAGCCCAGTCAAGGTGTGCTGTCTTAGTGTAGTCGATGTGGCCACATCCATAATGGAGGAAATGTCATCCACCAGTGGCAGTCGTTCCGATGGTCTGGCACCCGACGGATGTCGTGAAATCGCATCTGGTACGCAGTGTCGTTTTCCCGGGATGTGGATAATTCGGAAACGATATGCTAGGGTCCTTTCTTTCAAGTTGGCAAGCCGCGTGTTATGGATGTCCTCTAATCGTCTGTCACCAAGAAGCTTGATTAAGGGCTTGTGATCGACGGCAATAATCAGGTTCTTGCATCCCAACACAAAATACTTTACTTTTTCCAGGCTGTCCGCCACTGCTAGAGCTTCACCCTCTATCGGAGCATAGCGCGACTCCGCTGCATGGGTGAAGCGGCCTCCAGCAAGGGTGATTTTCCAGCCATCGGGGCAGCACTGTGGGGTTTCACCAGGGCATCTGCAGTGTTTTTGGAGGAGCCAGAAGCCAATCCCATCCTTCGACCAGTCAGTTGCGAGACATGTTGTCCGTTCCTTGTCAAAGATCCGGACCCCATTTGCGACTTCAGATATGATGAGTCGTTTTGATTCTTCGAATAGGGATTGTAGTGTTGCATCCCAGTAGAAGGGGGTGCATGGTTTTAGGAGGTCCCGAAAAGGTCGCATCCTCTCGGTCATGCTGAAGCAGTATGTTACCTGATTGACTAGCCCAAACCAGGAGCGAATGTCAGTAATTGTTTTTGGTGTGGGGAAGTCCTGTATCGCTTGGAGATACCTTTGGCATGGTCGTACACTGTCCATGGTGATCTCGAATCCAGCGAATTCGACCGTGTCCTGACCAAAATGGAATTTCGTCGGATTTTGCGTAATCCCATTACGGCCGCACAGGTCGAGCCAGTTGCATGCCTGAAAAAAGCTCTCTTCCAATGTGTCGCTCCACATGATGGTATCATCAATACATTTGGACTTGTTTTTGAAGTCCGATACAATTTCGTCAAATCGTCTGGAGTATCCATCACCTGAAGCGATGTAACCTTGGGGAGTGGTGCAGTAACGGTATCGGCCCCATGGTGTGATGAACGTTGTCAGATGGCGGTCACATTCTCTGATTGGAACGCTGTGATAGCCATTCCAGGCGTCTGTTACCGTCTTTTTGGTGTTATGTGGCACCGCCATTGCTTGATGGAAGGGTGACTGGGTGTGGTGGGTCTCACGTGTGCAGTGCGCATTCAGTGGTTGCAGATCAACTGTCCTCCGTGGGGTCCCATCCTTCTTTGGACAGACGACCATTCTGCTGCACCATGTCACTGGTTCACCAATTGGCACCGGTTCCAGGACCCCTAACCTGATGTCGCGATCGATACCAGCCTTGACTTCTGCCTGCCAGTGTAAGGGGACAGGCACTGGGGTGTGCACCGCTTTTGGTGTTGCCTCGGGGTCAACCATCAGTGTGAGAGGCGGACCTTCCATGTGGGGTAGTGGCTGGTGTTCGCAGACATTGAATGTGCTGCTTTTGTAGTACTCCAGTAGCCATTTCTCCAGCCTCTCTCGGTTCTCGTCAGTGGCCGGAAATGGGATAGATGTAGGCAGTGTAGGGGGAAGCGATCTTTCCGGGCAGTTACAATTTGCATCGATAACTGCTGCCACTGCAGCACCAACTGTGTTGGATTCGCCAATGGTTGGGAAGCTACTAGACACGAGGCCTAGATCGACGCATGCTTCACGACTGAGATACATGTTCCGTGTGTCAGGTGAGATGTAGCAGATTTGTCGGGTTTCAATAATGTCGCCATTGGCTGTGCGACCAGACAGGTGTAGGAGCATGGCGCCGATAATCCGGACCCTTCCACTGTTAACAGCATTCATCTTCAGGTTGACAGGTAACAGGTCTTCATTACGCAGCCCGAGTTTGTGGAAAATATTAAGTCCTGTGAGGCAGCTTTGACAGCCAGTGTCGGCCATGGCCTGGAGCCTGGCCGATTTTGGTCGGGATGACAGTGGCTGGCCGAAATGGTCATAAGATTCCTTATCGATCCGTGCTATGAGTTTTATGTACGGCTGTGGTTGAGACTTCTTCTTGGTCCAGCCAGAGAGGTGGTCAAATATATGGTGGTCGAGGTGTAGTGGAGTTGACAAGGTGGCCATGGCCCTTTTAATTTGCGGCTTCCAAATGGCCGTTTCTCGTTCCGTGACAGAGCAGAGGAGATCGTGGACCTGGCTGCTTTCTTCCACATCATGAGCATCCATTGATTTGTCCGTAGGTTTGTTGTCCGCTTTTTTCGTGCCTCCCCGGCAGACATGTGCAAAATGGCCGCGAGTGGCGCATTTACTGCATGTTTTCCCGTAGGCATTGCAGAATTGACGCCTTTGGTCGATGTTCGGCTGTTTGCCATGACCAGTTTTGCCGCAATAACTACAAATGGCCACCTGCTTGTCGGTAGTGATGAGGGCTCTTTTGTTCTTCCAGTTTTTGTATTGGCTTGCGCCATGAGCGCCTTCACTATCGAGCAAGGCATTCTGGGAACGTTTCCCTGCTTCCTTGGCCTCGACGAAAATGAGAACTTCCTCCAAGCTCATGTTCTGATTTTGATCGCCGAGAATGTCCTGTTGTATATCTTGATCGGCGAGTCCCCGACATAGGACATCGCGAACCATGTCCTTGGTGTAGTTGACATCAGTAGGGGGATTGCATGAGCATACAACAGAAAACTTGCAGATCTCAGCTTGACCAGCCAGACGGGCTGCGTAGGTACGAATTGGTTCTTCTCGGTCCTGTCGCATGTTGTGGAGGTTTACGCGGGACACCATGGTATCGAAACATGGTATCGACTACCTTTTTTACTGGCTACGTTTTACTATATACATAATATGTATTTTAACCCATTGGGCTACATTTTATATGATAGGGTAATGTAAAACTGTTGTTTGTGCACAAAACCACATTCTTTGGATAATTTAGGGCTGTGATCACAAATGCAATTCATGAAATTACTCCACAACAACTGGATAGGGTTATTAACAAGTTGGAAAGACTAAGAATTTGAACTGCATTGAGTAAAAACCTTATGAATTACACTTTCATACACCATTTATATTTTGTTTGTATCATGTGTACATGAAAACTAGGTTCAAAGTTGCACAAGCACTTTAGGTACACAAGAATGACAACATTTTCCAGACAGTTTTGATGAAATGACACTATGAAAATGATCAAGTAAGCACACATGTGCGTGCATATGTAGACACACACACACACACGCGCACACACACACACACACACACACACACACACACACACACACACACACACACACACACACACACACACACACACACACCATTCTTCCAAATTAATCAAAGCATCAGCAATAACAATGATAAAGCAATCCTTACAGCATTGTCAGCTATATATATCCAGTCACGTGAAAAAGTAAGTACACCCCATGTAAAGTTTTGACTTTTTCAACATATTTCAACATACAGCTATTTGATCTTCATTTCAACAATATTGATAGATAAAGGTGATATAATACAACAAATATCATGAAACATTTACATTTTGTAGTCCATTGTATAATTTAAATAAACATAAATGCAAATTTCGCATGTGGAAAAAGTAAGCACACCCTTTGCTCCAATAGGTGGTATTGCCCCCTTTGGCAGAAACAACCTCAAGTAGGCGTTTCTTATAACTGTCTACCAGTCTCTGACATCGACTGGGAGAAATTTTTTCCCACTCCTCCATGCAGAATTCTTTCAGCTGTGCGATGTTTGAGGGGTTTATTGCATGCACAGCTCCTTTCAAATCCCCCCACAACATCTCGATGGGATTTAGATCCGGGCTTTGACTTGGTCATTCCAGAACCCTCCATTTCTTTCTTTTCAGCCATTCCTTGGTGGATTTACTGGTATGTTTAGGGTCATTGTCATGTTGCCAGGTCCACCTTCGGTTGAGCTTCAACTTTCCGACAGATGGCCTCACATTATCCTCAAGCACCCTCTGGTACAATGAAGAATTCATAGTGGATTCTATGATGGTGAGCTGCCCAGGCCCTGATGCAGCAAAGCTGCCCCAAACCATAATATTTCCACCACCATGCTTTACAGTTGGTATCAGGTTCTTGTAGTCAAATGCTGTCTTTGCTTTTCGCCAAACATGTCTTCTGGTACTGTGGCCAAATAGCTCTACCTTTGACTCATCTGTCCAGAGCACATTGTTCCAGAAGTGCTGGTCTTTGCCTAGGTGTTCATTGGCAAACTTTAGTCTTGCCCTGATGTTCTTTCTGGACAGCAACGGTTTCCTCCTGGCACATCTCCCATGTAGATCAAATTTGTGCAGCCTCTTTCTAATGGTAGACTCGTGCACTTTGACATCAACAGTGGCAAGAGCTACCTGTAGGTCACGTGATGATATTCTAGGGGTTCTTAGAGACTTCTTCCAGCATGTTGCGGTCTGCTCTCGGGCTGAACTTGCTGGGGCGGCCTGGCCTGAACAAGTTGGCAGTTGTTTGGAATCTTCTCCACTTGTAGATGATCTTCCGGACAGTCGAATGATTGATTTCAAATTGTTTGGAGATCTTTTTAAATCCCTTCCCAGACTTGTAGGCATCTATCACCTTCTTTCTGAAGGCCTCAGAGAGCTCTTTTGATCTAGGCATGGTGACGCCGCACACTTCAACAACAAAGAGCAAACCAAACTAAATGTCTGAGGTTTAAATAGGACAGGTTCCTCCAAGATCCTCTCTAACGATGTTCTAATCATTTGCACCTGAGCTGGTGCACCTGATTCTAATTTTAGGTATTTGAAGTAGTGATAAATGTTGGGGTGTACTTACTTTTTCCAAATGCGAAATTGGCATTTATGTTTATTTAAATTATACAATGGACTACAAAATGTAAATGTTTCATGATATTTGTTATATTATATCACCTTTATCTGTCAATATTGTTGAAATGAAGATCAAATAGCTGTATGTAGAAATATGTTGAAAAAGTCAAAACTTTACATGGGGTGTACTTACTTTTTCACGTGACTGTATATATATATATACAAGGCAGTTCACAAAATAATGACTTTTATTTTTGTCTACCAATATACATATTTGTACATATTAAATCCCCTAATTTGGCAAGGCAGGAAGGAACAGGTGAAGTCCTATAACAGCAGTTGCTGCACGACATGTTTGCACCAAGCATCATCTGCCACAAAAACGCATTGTCTATGCCCTCCCAATCACCCATTAAGAGGTGAAGTTGCAGTCAGGGTGGATATTTGACGAACTTCATATGGTCACAAATAAACTATTTGGCAGTATGCCATCCTGACAAGCTCATAATAATGGCAAAATCTGGATCAGTGGCTTTGCATCCAAGGCTAACTCCACACATGGCTAACCGACGTTCTGTACTCTCGTTGCCAACGTGTGGCTCTGAACTAAATGCTTTCATCTCCTCTCCCTGTCAATGCCCCAAGGCAGTGTTCTGGGCCCAGTCCTATTCCTAGTCTTCATAAATGATCTCTCTGACTCTCTTGGAAATTCCTTTTATCTATTTGCTGATGACTCCTCCCTCTGCCGTTACATCCCTCATCCTTCAGACAGGCCAGCTGCATCCCTCTCTAAATGCCTTGACAACATCACAAGCTGGTCAAACACTTAAAATATGTCTCTCATTCTCGACAAATCTTACAGTCATACTCTCACTATCTCTCTCCAAAAGGACCATCTGTCAAACCCAACCCCCGCATCTACTTTCTTAACAATCCTCTTGAGGAAGTTCAGTAATTCAAACTCCTGAGCTCACAATCAGCCATAATCTTTCTTAGGCAAACAATATTTCAAAATTAGCCTCCAAAGCCAGTCGCCGACTGGGCATCTTCCGTCATACAAAATCCTTCCTTACCACTTCTGAACTCCTATTCCACCTACAAGGCCTTCATCCACAGCTTGATGGAGTACTGCTCTTACCTCTGGGCTGGCTCCCCATCTCACATCTTGCTCAGCTTGATTCTGTGGAAACCAAGGCCTTTAAGATTATTGGGATCTCCCGCAATGAATCACTTCAACATCTCACACAGATCGGTGGTCTCTCTGTCTTCTACCTCCTTTCTGGTTGTGCACCCTCTACTCTTTCTATGCTTTGTCCTCCACCCCCCAGGTTTCTGCAGGGTGCACATCGTCCACAATCAAGTCCCTTCTGGTGAAACTACCTAAATCCAGGCTCAATGCTCACTTCCACTAATCCGTTCTTCTTTTTTCCCACCTGTGCAACCAACTTCTACATTCTCATCAATCTCATTCTTCCCTCCTGGTCTTGTGACCATGCACACTGGTGGGGTATTGGTACCTCTCTCACCAGCCATGGCACTTCAGCAAATGACTTCTGTGACTCCATGGGACTAACTCAATCTGTGAAATTTCCAACCGAGATTTCTCCCAATGACAAATCCTCCCCTCTGGACTTGGTGATGACTAATGTTCCTGCAAATGTCACCTGCCCTTCCTCCACTCCAATTGGTTTATTTGATCATATGCTTGTGAAGGTAAACATCTTTCTAGCTAGTATCAGAGATCTGCCTCAATGCTGGTGAGTCTGGCTGTTCACTCGGGCAAATTGGCAGGGACTGCAAACAGCCATCTTTCTTCAGGACTGGTCTCCCATATCTCCTGCCCCGGATGTCAACTCAGCTTGGAAACTGTTCCAAAGAAACCTGCTCTCTCTCATGCACAGATTAATCCCATCTCTTCTTCAATTGTCCTACCCTTCTTCCCGCTCATGATACACTGAATCTTGTGGTGAGGCAGTTGCTCTGAAACAACTTGCCTTCTCTTCCTGGAAAGCAAATATGACTGAAGGCAATATCAATGCATTCCAAAAAGCCCACAACAAATGCATGTCCACTATCAAGAGAGCCAGAAAACAACATCTGCTCAACCTGAAGATTGAACTTTCAAATTTATCTCCCTCCTCCAAAACCTGGTGGTGCATTGGTCTGTCTTTGGAGTATGCTCCCCCTCAATCTTTTCCCTAATTTCAAATGGCACCACAGCCAACTTCATTCGTGAGAAGGCCGAATGCTTCAATTCTGTGTTTGCTTCCAAATCCTGTGTCCACAAGCCTTCACTCTCTGTATACACCCATTCCTGTCGTACCCAACTGCTCCTGGATTCTGTATATTTTGCACCTGAGAAGGTGGGCAAGTTTCTGTCAACCGTTGTCTCTGACTCTGCTGCTGGACCGGAAGCAGGGGCATCGAGAGTGGTGGTCAGGGAGAGGGGGCGTCGCTGCCTCGGTGCCCGGGGTCCGTTAAGAGGCCCGAGCTTCTCCTTTATTTTTTTTTAAAAAGTCAAGTGAAACCCCTCATCGGCTCATCCTCATTTCCTTATCGTTTCATTTAAATGCAGAAGCTGATTTTGCTTTCCTTGCCGGAAAAAAAACATCGCTGTTAATGGTACAGTTGTTTTTTTTAGTAAAATATTCAGGTAAATGACACGGATAAAGAATAATTTTGTCCTTGTGTGCATTTTATTACCTTCGCAAAAGCGGAAGGTTATGTTTTGATCGCTGTGTATTTATTTGTATGTCTGTGTGTGTGTATGTTAATCGCATAACTCAAAAAGTATTCAACCGAATTGCATGAAATTTGGTGGGATGATTGGTTATTATACGGGACACATTTGATTAGATTTTGGGAAACAGATTTGCTCAAATTCTGACTATTTTTAACTCGATCGTATTTCACTCAAAGTTATGAGCGACTGAAGAAGAAGATGTCCATCCAGGACGTCATCACTATAACGCGATCTCCCGCGATCATTTCAACCTCAAAAAAAATTATAATTGCAGATTTGACAATAGATGAGGCATATTAACAAACGAATGAAACAGATTTGCTCAAATTCTGACTATTTTTAACTCGATCGTATTTCACTCAAAGTTATGCGCGACTGAAGAAGAAGATGTCCATCCAGGACGTCATCACTATAACGCAATCTCCCGCGATCATTTCAACCTCAAAAAAAATTATAATTGCAGATTTGTCAAGAGATGAGGCATATTAACAAACGAATGAAACAGATTTGCTCAAATTCTGACTATTTTTAACTCGATCGTATTTCACTCAAAGTTATGAGCGACTGAAGAAGAGGATGTCCATCCAAGACGTCATCACTATAACGCGATCTCCCGCAATCATTTCAACCTCAAATGAAATTCAAATTGCAGATTTGTCAATCGGGGAGGCATATTAACAGACGAATGAAACAGATTTGCTCAAATTCTGATTTTTAAAAATCGATCGCATTTCACATAAAGTTTGAGGTACTAAAGAAGAAGAAGATTCGTTTAGCTTCTCAGATAAAATAAATAATTCTGTCTGCAATTTCAGGTTAATTACCTTCGCAAAAGCGGAAGGTTATGTTTTGATCGCTGTGTATTTATTACCTTCGCAAAAGCGGAAGGTTATGTTTTGATCGCTGTGTATTTATTTGTATGTCTGTGTGTGTGTGTATGTTATTCGCATAACTCAAAAAGTATTCAACCGATTCGCATGAAATTTGGTGGGATGATAGGTTATTATCCGGGAACCATTTGATTAGATTTTGGAATCGATCGGGTCAAAGGTCAAGGTCAAGGTCATGAAAAGGTCAAAATCGTCTTTTTACCATAGCGCGGTCAATTTGTGTCCAATTTGTATGAAACTAATGCCAAAATGTTCAGAATTCAATGCCCAATCTTGTGATATGCGACATGACACTCTGACGTCATAACCCTTGTTTATTTACTATGCTTTACTAGGCGTGCCTACCATTTGTTTACTATGCTTTACTAGGCATGCCGACCAGTTGTTTACTATGCTTTACTAGGAGTACCTACCAGTTGTTTACTATGCTTTACTAGGCCTGCCTACCAGTTGTTTACTATGCTTTACCAGGAGTGCCTAGCAGTTGTTACCTTCGCAAAAGCGGAAGGTTATGTTTTGATCGCTGTGTATTTATTTGTATGTCTGTGTGTGTGTGTGTGTATGTTATTCGCATAACTCAAAAAGTATTCAACCGAATTGCATGAAATTTGGTGGGATGATTGGTTATTATACGGGACACATTTGATTAGATTTTGGGAGCAATCGGGTCAAAGGTCAAGGTCAAGGTCACGAAAAGGTCAAAATCGTATTTTTACCATAGCGCGGTCAATTTTTATCCAATTGGCATGCAACTAATGCCAAAATGTTCAGAATTCAATGCCCGATCTTGTGATATACATGACCCAGTGAAGACATTACCCTTGTTAGCGGTTGGGGGTCAAAGGTCAGGGGGGTCACGACCTTGCAAAATGTGCGTTTTTTGTAATAACTCGGTCAATTCTTATCCGATTTGCATGAAATCAGCACCAAACTGTTCACTGTTCTGTTCCCTACACTCCCATGCCAAGTACAGAACAGTAGCTGCGGCGAAGGTATGCGCTCTACCGAGTGCCCGTTCTAGTTTTGTACTGTTTCAGGCCGTTTGTCTGGAGCAATCATGACGCTTTGGACAATTGGACCGCACTGTATGTTCCATACTATGAAACACGTACGAGGTGCACTAACTTCAACTTGTATAATAGATTTGGTAATACTTTATTTATTTACTTTTCAACACTTGCACTGTGAGCTAAAAAGGCTGCTGCTGTGATTTTGCTTTATTTATGAACTCGTTGCTACTCTAACTGAGGATCTTCCTCAAAGAAAGTTCCTTCAAAAGTTATAAAAGAGAAAGGTTTGTGTCCTACCCTTCAACTGGAGAATTGTGCAACTGAACCAGACGGCATCAGCCCACGGGTCCTAAAATCCTGTTCTGCCGCTCTATCTCACCCTCACTCTATTCTCTTCACCCTCTCTTTTGCTCAAGGTCATCTTCCATCAGTTTGGAAATCAGCAAACATTACCGCTTTACACAAAAATGGGCAAAAACAGATCCTTGCAACTACAAACCAATCAGCCTGCTCCCAATTATCAGCAAAGTCATGGAATCCGTCATCGCTTGGGATATCAAATCCTTCCTCTTCTCCAATGGCTTGATCTGTGATCATCAATTTGGTTTCAGACCTGGTCACACTACCCTGGGCATGCTGATTCTGCCATCTCAACAATGGATGAAAGTCCTCAATGCCAATCAGGAAGTCAGAGCTGTCTCGCTTGACATACCACGTGACTTCGATGTGGTCTGGCACCCCGCTCTGCTCACCAAACCTTCCTCCTATGGTATTCATGGAAATCTCCATGCATGGCTTGTGGACTTCCTCTCTGGTTGTAGTCGACGTGTGGCCCTGAATGGATTTCTCTCATCTCCCCTTCCTATTCAGGCTGGAGTTCCCCAAGGCAGTGTTCTAGGCCCTGTGCTTTTTCTGGTCTTCATCAATGATCTCTCCGACTCTCTGGAAAATCCTCTCCATCTCTTTGCTGATGACTCCACTCTCTGCTGCTCCATTCCTCATCCCTCAGATCGGCAGTCTGCAGCCTCCTCACTCTCTGCAGACCTGGATAACATCACAAACTGGTGTAACAAGTGGAACATGTCTTTCAATTCTGACAAATCTCATACTCTTACTGTGTCTCTCCAAAAAGACGACTGGACAACCCCCACCCTCCCACCCCCATCCACTTTCTCAACAATCCTCTCCAATAAGTTCTGTCACTCAAGCTTTTGGGTCTCACTATCTGCCATGATCTTTTCTGGGAAAACCACATTTCCAAGCTGGCCTCCAAAGCCAGTCGCCGACTGGGCATCCTCCGTCATGTGAAGTCCTTCCTTGGCACACCTGAGCTCCTCACCATATACAAGGCTTTCATCCGCAGCTCAATGGAATACTGCTCTCCCCTCTGGGATGGTGCTCCTGCCTTACATCTAGCTTGGCTTCACGCTGTTGAAACCAAAGCTTTTAGAATCATTGGAATCTCCCGCGATGAAGACGATTGTGAGGGCCTTTCACTCACTCACCGCAGGCAGGTAGGTGGTCTTTCTGTCTTCTACCGACTCCTATCCGACCTAGCTCCCCCAGCTCTATCTGTGCTCTGTCCCCCAAATATTCCTACAGGTCGCACAAGGTCCGCCTGCAACCTTCTTCTGATGAAATTGCCAAAATCAAGACTCTCTGCTCACCTTCACTCTTTCATTCCTCTTTACTCCCGCCTCTGGAACAAACTCCCTCACTCTCTTCAATCCCACTCCTCCCTCCAGGTATTTAAAACAGCTGTTCACCACCATCTCTTATCTTCCCCCTTCCAAAACCTTGATCTTTTCTACCCCCGTTAATTCACCACAGATCCTTTTTTTTTTTTTAAATACGAATTTCTTTCCTGGAAGTCCTAGCAGTGTCCATGTGTTTTATACCTCTCCCACCCCCCCCCCCTTCCCATGCATCCTCCCCCAAGCCCTGTCCCTTCTACAGATCTCCTGATGTCCCTGTTCTCTGCTGTTGTACTTGTGTGCTTCTCTCTCTCTCCCCATCTTGTCTCCCACTCCCTTTATTGTATGTTTTGTGTGTGTGTTTTTTTTTGTGATTACCTGTTAGCTCTTACACGAGCTTCAATCTTGTATTTAAAAAAAAAAAAAAAGGTGGGGTTGGGGGCCCCGAGGTTGTTTGCCTCAGGGCCAGTGCTGGCTCTCGACGCACCTGACCGGAAGACATCAGCTCACGTGTCCTAAAAACCTGCTCTGTTGCTCTTTCACATAATCTCTCTGCCCTTTTCACACTATCATTTGCCTTCGGTCATCTTATATCTACTTGGAAATCTGACAACATCACTGCATTACATAAAATGTGCAAAAACGTATCCCCTTAACTCCAGATCTCTTGGCTTACCTCCAACAAATCAGCAAGGTCATGGATTCCATCACCGCAGTTGATATAAAACCTTCATTTTCCCTTACAGCCTCATCTCAGATCACCGATTTGGTTTCAGACCAGGTCACTCTACCTTGGACATTCTGCTTCTACTCACCCAACAATGGATGGAGGCCCTTAATGTGAGACATTAAATCAGGGCCATCTCTCTGGACATATCTCGTCCTTTCGATACAGTCTGGCATCCCACCTTACGATCGAAACTGTCTGCCTATGGAATCCAAGGCCAACTACACATGTGGCTTACTGACTTCCTCTATTCTCATAGCCAATTTGTGGCACCCAATGGAATCCTTTCATCTCCTCTCCCTGCCAAGGCTGGAGTGCCCCCAAGGCAGTGTTCTGGGCTCAATCTATTCCTGATCTTCATCAATCTCTCTGACTCTGGAGAAATCCCCTGTATCTATTTGCTGATGACTCCACCTCTGCCGTGACAAACCTCATCTTTCAGACAGGCAGGCTGCAGCCTCTTCCATCTCTTCAGACACAGACAAAATCACAAGCCTGTCAAACACTTGGAATCTATCTGACAAATCTGACTTTCTATCCTGACAAATCTCACACTCTCACTATCTCTCTCCAAAAGGACCACATGGCAAACCCTCACATATACTTTTTAAACAATCCTGTTGAGGAAGTAGTTCCATCACTCAAACTCCTGGGTTTCACTATCCGCCATGATCTTTCTTGGACAAACCACATTTCAAAGTTGGCCTCCAAAGTCAGTCGCTGCCTAGGCATCCTCCATCGTACAAAATCCTTCCTTGGCACACCTGAACTCCTATCCACCCACAAGACATTCATACACAGTTTATTAACAGTAGTAGTGCTCCCCCCTCTGGGCTGGCTCCCGTCCCTCATACCTTGCTCAGTTTGACACCATGGAAACCTGGAAACCAAGGCCTTCAAAATCATTGGAATCTCCTGCGCTGAGGCTGAATCCTTGAGCCCATCACTTTCCCATCACAAACCAGTAGGTGGTCTCTCTGTCTTCTATCAATTCCTTTCTGGTCTTGCACCCTCTGCTCTTTCCATGCTTCCCCAACCCCTACCCCCACCTATACGAAATCTTAATAATAAAAATATCGTAAATATAATCATAACACTGCAATCCCTTTGTCGTGACTACAGAGTTACTGGATTGAAGCGGTGTATGGTTGGTTCATTGTCGACTCGACACATATTGAATAAACCAGTGTCTCAATGCAATCTCCTCACTTCCATGGTGACAGACAGCTTAGAGACTTACAGTACTTCAATTTTTTTTAATACTTACATTATTTGTTAACTGGTATAGTGGTATCCCCTCCCAGGTCACTATCCTCTTCAACTAAAATATCAAACAAGCCAGGCTACGCCGCTGTTAGGCTTTCGGTCTTGTTTTGTATACATAGTTGAGGCTCATGGAAGAGCAAGAATTAGTATACTGAATGGATCAGGACGCTACAAGACAAAAATAACAGTTGAGAGAGGGGGAAAACACCGACAAAAGAGTTGAAGGTCAAGATAGAGGTAGACTTGGATAAACAATGGGTGTGTGGAGGAATGCGGGGCAGGAGAGGATGCATAGGGTGGTCAAGATGGGTACGGAAGAAAACTCTCAGGAGGGAAAACTGGAAATTTGGAAGGAGGAGGGATTGGGGTGGCATGGGGGTGTGAGGGGGTTAACGAGGGTAGAAAAGATCATGGTTTTAGATTGGGGACGATCTGAGATGGTAGTGAACAGCTGAATTGAAGACCTGGAGGGTTGGTGGATCAGTGAGCAGGGAGCTGTGATCCTTGATTTTGGTAGTTTCACCAAGAGTGGTTTGTTGAAACTACCCTTCTGGTGAAACTACCTAAATATATACATCATTGCCTAAGGAAGAGCATTTTGTGGAGAAACTCTTTCGTGCGTTTTTGGAAGAGGGTACTAAATTAGGTTGTGGTCTTATTAGTCCGGTGGTCATTGAAAGGTTTGGCCTGGTACCTTGCTCTGCATTTACACACCTTTTACCACGTTATTCATTGTAATAAAGACATGGGCACAGCAGGCATACAATGCATGGTTCATGAAGGTAATTGCAACTGCGACGACTGAGATAGTGAATCTTGACTTTTTTGTGAAACTTTTGAAGAATGCAGAGTATGTTGGATTCTCTCCTGTGGGGACATTTGGAGAGTCAACTCTTGATGTAACTGAGGATGAAAGTTGTGCAATTGGGAAACTCGATCACGGATGCATTTGTGTCAGGAATAACTCCACCAGTTGGTTTGTGGGTGTAGGTGAGCAAAATGACCAGGTTAAACATCTTGTTTAGGACAACGAAATGCCCAAAGAATATTGTTAAAATTAGAAGATTTGAAATTGTGTTGTTGAATGTGCTTTTTGTGGGCGACATTTGTATCATACAATCATCAATAATGGTGTTCAACCAGTACCACGTCACAAAATTGTAACTTTCTCACGCTTCATGATTGTGTCCCGTGTTCCCAGGAATTTTGTCCTCATTTTCTAGGGAGCATTAATGGGGCATTTGTGATGGAACACTGTCCCTCTGTCTGGAGAGGATAGCAAAACGCTTAAAAACTTTCAACGGAAGAAAACACACTTCAGGACCCGGTGAATTGATATTTGTACACACAGGATGTAGTAATGTGATAACATTTTGTAATAACACATCTGATGTAACATTTTAATATGCAATGTATTTAATATTAACATTTTAATATTCAGAATGCAGCACCAACTGCAACAACAGAAACAACAACAACACACAGCAGAAAGTTCAAAATTTATACAACTAGAGTTTATAGAATGAGTGACTCCATGCTGTCTGAAGATACAAGGACATGGGTGGGCTTGACTAGCGGCAAATTTGATTGGTCGTGATGACGTAAAATGCTGTAATATTTTGTCCAAGTACCGTAAACAGAAGGGTTTTCAAGGTAGCTCATCTCCAGTTATGTCATCTCCAGTCACGTCATCTCCAGTCACGTCATCTCCAGTCATGTCATCTCCAGTCAGTCATCTCCCAACTCTCATCTCCAGTCATCTCTTCCCAACTCTGATCTCCAGTCAGTCATCCCAACTCTCATCTCCAGTCAGTCATCTCCAGTCATCTCTTCCCAACTCTCATCTCCAGTCATCTCATCCCAACTCTCATCTGCAGTCAGTCATCCCAACACTCATCTCCAGTCATCTCATCCCAACTCTCATCTCCAGTTATGTCATCTCCGGTCACGTCATCTCCGGTCATGTCATCTCCAGTCATGTCATCTCCAGTCATGTCATCTCCAGGCATCTCATCTCCAGTCATCTCATCTCCAGTCAGTCATCTTCCAACTCTCATCTCCAGTGATCTCTTCCTAACTCTGATCTCCAGTCAGTCATCCCAACTCTCATCTCAATTCAGTCATCCCAACTCTCATCTCCAGTCAGTCATCCCAACTCTCATCTCAATTCAGTCATCCCAACTCTCATCTCAATTCAGTCATCCCAACTCTCATCTCCAGTCAGTCATCCCAACTCTCACTTCCAGTCATCTCTTCCTAACTCTCATCTCCAGTGATCTCTTCCCAACTCTCATCTCCAGTCATCTCTTCCCAACTATGATCTCCAGTCAGCCATCCCAACTCTCAACTCCAGTCATCTCTTCCCAACTCTCATCTTCAATCAGTCATCCAAAATCTCATCTCCAGTCATCTCATCCCAATTCTCATCTCCGGTCATTCATCACAACTCTCATCTCCAGTGATCTCATCCCATCGCTCATCTCCAGTGATCTCATCCCAACTCACATCTCCAGTCATCTCATCCCAACTCTCATCTCCAGTCATTCACCCCAACTCTCATCTCCAGTCATTCATCCCAACTCTCATCTCCAGTCATTCATCCCAACTCTCATCTCCAGTCAGTCATCCCAACTCTCATCTCAATTCAGTCATTCATCCCAACTCTGATCTCCAGTCAGTCATCCCCACTCTCATCTCCAGTCAGTCATCCCAACTCTCATCTCCAGTCAGTCATCCCAACTCTCATCTCCAGTCAGTCATCCCCACTCTCATCTCCAGTCAGTCATCCCAACTCTCATCTCCAGTCAGTCATCCCCACTCTCATCTCCAGTCAGTCATCCCCACTCTCATCTCCAGTCAGTCATCCCCACTCTCATCTCCAGTCAATCATCCCAACTCTCATCTCCAGTCAGTCATCCCAACTCTCATCTCCAGTCAGTCATCCCCACTCTCATCTCCAGTCAGTCATCCCCACTCTCATCTCCAGTCAGTCATCCCCACTCTCATCTCCAGTCAGTCATCCCCACTCTCATCTCCAGTCAGTCATCCCCACTCTCATCTCCAGTCAGTCATCCCCACTCTCATCTCCAGTCAGTCATCCCCACTCTCATCTCCAGTCAGTCATCCCCACTCTCATCTCCAGTCAGTCATCCCCACTCTCATCTCCAGTCAGTCATCCTCACTCTCATCTCCAGTCAGTCATCCCCACTCTCATCTCCAGTCAGTCATCCCCACTCTCATCTCCAGTCAGTCATCCCCACTCTCATCTCCAGTCAGTCATCCCCACTCTCATCTCCAGTCAGTCATCCCCACTCTCATCTCCAGTCAGTCATCCCCACTCTCATCTCCAGTCAATCATCCCAACTCTCATCTCCAGTCAGTCATCCCAACTCTCATCTCCAGTCAGTCATCCCCACTCTCATCTCCAGTCAGTCATCCCCACTCTCATCTCCAGTCAGTCATCCCCACTCTCATCTCGTCAGTCATCCCCACTCTCATCTCCAGTCAGTCATCCCCACTCTCATCTCCAGTCAGTCATCCCCACTCTCATCTCCAGTCAGTCATCCCCACTCTCATCTCCAGTCAGTCATCCCAACTCTCATCTCCAGTCAGTCATCCCCACTCTCATCTCCAATCAGTCATCCCCACTCTCATCTCCAGTCAGTCATCCCAACTCTCATCTCCAGTCATCTCATCCCAACTCTCATCTCCAGTCAGTCATCCCAACTCTCATCTCCAGTCATCTCATCCCAACTCTCATCTTCAGTCAGTCATCCCCACTCTCATCTCCAATCAGTCATCCCCACTCTCATCTCCAGTCAGTCATCCCCACTCTCATCTCGTCAGTCATCCCCACTCTCATCTCCAATCAGTCATCCCCACTCTCATCTCCAGTCAGTCATCCCAACTCTCATCTCCAGTCATCTCATCCCAACTCTCATCTCCAGTCAGTCATCCCAACTCTCATCTCCAGTCATCTCATCCCAACTCTCATCTTCAGTCATCGTATCCCAACTCTCATCTCCAGTCAGTCATCCCAACTCTCATCTCCAGTCATCTCATCCCAACTCTCATCTTCAGTCATCGTATCCCAACTCTCATCTCCAGTCAGTCATCCCAACTCTCATCTCGAGCCCATCACGTTTCACAGCAGTAACAACGTCATTCTGCCCTCTGCAATCTTTACTAAGGTAACACTGAGACATCTAGCGTCAGCACCACGAAACGTCGTACCCGGTGCTGGGAAGAGCTAATTCGCGGACATACATGTTAACCGTCTCCTGTCCATATATGACATCATTGTGACACATGACGTGGAATGCAGAGCTTCCCCGACGTCGTTACACGTTCCGCTTGCGGCTGCGGGAAGGCAAGAGAGCGATGGAGATTTAGAGCGTCAGGCGACATACCTCCAGAAACGCGCAGTGGTCACGTGGGATTCCAAAAGCTTCCTTCAACAACCGGACCCGAGCAGTTGTCGGGATTCGGTTTATCTCCAACAACACCGAGAGACTTCAGCAGCAGCAAGACGAGGATGGAAGATGAGATATGGTCGCCACTGCGCCAGCTGCCGAATGTATTGGCAGACTGGGAGCAACAGCGAGCAGGAATGGATGGATGGAGGGTGGTCTGGATTAGCTCCGAAGAGCGAAGCAGAAAAGGGGAGGGATTTGGGAGGGAGGGAGAGGCAAGAGGGGAGAGGCAAATGCAGAGATAGCGAGCAATGGGGGAGGGAGAGTTGGAGTGGATTCTGGCTTCGATGCTTATTTGCGCGGGAGAGTAGAGCAAAGAATCCCAGGGGAATGAACGGCATCCATACGAGGAGAGATGTCCAAATATCCCGCCATATTTGCGTACATAATAAATAGTTAGCACCGATCTGCATATCACTGATCGTATTACAGCCTACAGGTATGTATTGGTCGGTCATCTTTATCCAATCAAAACATGGCACACCAAACATACGGACGCATTTAAAACGCCCCCACTACTCCCATCATTATAGCGCCACAGTCGAGCTGTTTGTTTCTTTTCTTAACACTGGCAATGGGGGCGGGACCACAAATTAAGCCCCGCCCCCTCCGTCAGCAGCACTTTCACTGTCCCCCGCGTACGTTCGACGTGCCACGTGCGGTGGTCGTACGTTGCTCATTTAATGACGAACGCCCAAAATTTGGTTCCTTCTTACTTTTTTCAATTCCGAAATCGTCTGTCAATAAACAGAGCGTTGATAGAACTATGTCAACTACCTTTACGAGGAAGCAAGGTGGAGACTGGGATTTTAGGGGTGTGTTCAGTTAGCAAGCGGCGAGCTAGCGCTTGCCAAGCCAGCTGTTCCTTAACGGTTTCCATTGGAGTGCCTGCTTGAGCCACTTGGCAAAAAACTTGGTAACTGAACACACCCCGGCAGGTGTTCGGAGGTAGATCTTCATTGGACAAAAACAGGGGTACGGCGTGTGGTAATCTATCTATAATTCCAGTAATCTCTGTGTGTGTGTGTGTGTGTGTGTGTGTGTGTGTGTGTGTGTGTGTGTGTGTGTGTGTGTGTTTGTCTGTGACCGCTGTTTCTCGACAACCACGGGTCCGATATACTTGAAACTTGCCAGGTATATTGCTGGGGACCCGAGGATGTGCCTTTTCAAGGTTTCATATTAATCGGACAAGTAGTTACCGAGCTATGGCGATTTCTTTACCAAACTCCGCAAGCCGTTCGCTTTGGACCAAACCATTTCATGTAAATAGAGGGGGGGGATTGTCACCGTACTCGCAAGCCGTTCGCTTTGGACCAAACCATTTCATGTAAATAGAGGGGGGGGATTGTCACCGTACTCGCAAGCCGTTCGCTTTGGCTTTGCGAATGGACCAAACCATTTCATGGACCAAACCATTTCATGTAAATAGAGGGGGGGGGATTGTCACCGTACTCGCACCCACGTACCCACGTACCCACGTACGGGCATTGCACCCACGTACGGGCATGCCCTAGTATAATCAATGTGATCATGGACACAACTTTACACGCGAAGCAAGACAAGTTCTTCGTTCGATGTTTTTTCAAATCCCTGCACTGTAAGATCACCTATATTTTGCGGCCAGAGGATGCAAAGCCTTTTTGGAGCAGTAACTTGTAAAACCACAAATAAAATTACTCGGTTTGAAAAATAAATAAATCATAATAATAATCTATATTATAAAAGGAGCCATGAATGTCTGTCTCTCTCTGTCTGTCTGTCTGTCTGTCTGTTTGTCGTGTAATAGCTTGAGAACGGATTAACGGATTTCAATAAATCTAACTACGGTGGATTCGGGTAACTCCCGGGAATGTTTGAGATCCCCAAAAAAATGTGCATTTTTTTTTTGTGGGTACATGGACACGCGTGTCAAAACTACAAATGGCAACACACTGCACGGAGAGGATGATTTATCCTTGCACAGAGCAGAATCTCCCAGGAATCCTTTTTTTTTCTTTTTTCCATAGATTAGCCATCGCAGCAAAGATTGGTATTTCCATCAGCAAAGTGATGAGTCTTATATTGTAGTAAAATAAATAAACGAGATGGTTTTTCTTAGAATACTTATCCTGCGCAGTCAACTTGGTGCGAGCCAACTCTTCTGTTTTTTAAGGTTTTTTTTCTTTCTTTGATCCAATATGGCTGCCAGACCACGTCAGTGATGACATCATAAGTTTCTATTCTCTAATATATTTGTTGCATAGATCACGCTCAATAAATTTCAAACTGATCAGACGAAGTGTTGTCTCTGTCGAATGACGTCATTATTAACACCACTTATTCACCATGCGGAGTTCTTTACAATGAGCTATGTAGTCTAGTAGGAAGACTAGGTCCCCCTGCACCCCCCGGAGATATACTTCTAATCAGTGTTTCTAGATTGGAAAAAATGTGTAGAAAATGACTAGCTATGGCCCCAAGCTGAAATAATGTCCCACATACCATTTTTATGCAAATTACTGCTGCCATTATCAAAAAAAGACTAGGTCCCCCTGCACCCCCCGGAGATATACTTCTAATCAGTGTTTCTAGATTGGAAAAAATGTGTAGAAAATGACTAGCTATGGCCCCAAGCTGAAAAAATGTCCCACATACCATTTTTATGCAAATTACTGCTGCCATTATCAAAAAAAGACTAGGTCCCCCTGCACCCCCCGGAGATATACTGAAACTGGCAGTGACTGGTGATTGAAATGCGGTGCCTTTTTGTGTTTCAGGTCGAGGTACGTGAACTCCCCACGATCTACAGCAACCAGGAAGAGACTGATACCAGGGTGGTTCTGTACCTCCATCATGCTGCTACCATCGGATACAAGAACGCTGTAGTCAGAACACCGGACACAGACATCCTCCTGATCCTGCTCCACCATGCCCACAACATCAAGCTGACGGTGTACCTGGATACAGGGTCAGGGAAGCATCGCCAACTTGTCAACGTCTCTGAGCTGGCAGAATCCCTGGGAGAGGACTACTGTGCCACTCTCCTGGGGTACTATGTGTTCAGCGGAGAAGACTGCACCAGTGCCTTCAAAGGGAAGGGAAAAGTCGGGCCCTTGAAAAAGCTGGAGAAGAATCCCAGGTTTCACAGGGCATTCGGTGAATTTCACAGGGTATTTAGAAAAATAAAACTTTGTGTTAACGTCTGTGTAGACGGACCTTAATATGAGTCTATTATTTCGTAAAACTGTGATTATTTTGTAAATAAAGCACTAATTAGCATACTAGTATACCATAGACACATGTAATCATGTTATGAATAGTTCTATCATGATCTATGCCCTTCAAAACATGGGTCTAGACACCTTCATTTTTCAATTATCTGCAATATTGGCTGAGATATGTCAAAAATCGTTTTTTTGATAATGGCAGCAGTAATTTGCATAAAAATGGTATGTGGGACATTGTTTCAGCTTGGGGCCATAGCTAGTCATTTTCTACACATTTTTTCCAATCTAGAAACACTGATTAGAAGTATATCTCCGGGGGGGTGCAGGGGGACCTAGTCTTTTTTTGATAATGGCAGCAGTAATTTGCATAAAAATGGTATGTGGGACATTTTTTCAGCTTGGGGCCATAGCTAGTCATTTTCTACACATTGTTTCCAATCTAGAAACACTGATTAGAAGTATATCTCCGGGGGGTGCAGGGGGACCTAGTCTTCCTACTAGACTAATGATTCAATTTTTCCCATATAGTGGTTTCGAAAATATAGAGGTGCAACGTTTTTCGGTTTTCCAAGATGGCACCTGTACCACGTGACCGATGACGTCATAATTATCATTAAAACATTTTACAGGAGGCGGCGCTCCTGTGGTGAAAATTTCGTGTCCATCAGACCAACAATTGCAGAGGAAAAAAAATTCATACTGATCGGATGAGGCGTTATTATACTTGTAGCATTATGACGTCATAATTAAGGTACCGATGACATCATCATTGACATATCTTATTCCTCAAGGGGAGAACTTGACAATTAGCCTTGTTTCAATTTTTTCCATTGAGTGGTTTCAGAGATATGGAGGTGTAACGTTTTTCCAAGATGGCGACGGTACCACGTGACCTATGACGTCATAATTATGAATAAAAAAATAATACAGGCGGAGGCGCTTTTATGGTAAAATTTCGTGTCAATCGGACCAACGGTTGCCGAGAAAATGAATTTTAAAAATGCAGACACGTACGGCACACGTACGTACGCAGCCGAATGCCTAACCCTGTTTTCGCTTTGCGAGCACAGGGTAATTAATTACTGGGCTGGAAAAATTAATATTTCATAATAATAAAATCAATAAATACATACCTACATACATCCAATAGCCAATTAACTTTGTGATCAAGTCAATATGTACGTTTCCCCCTTGGACTGGAAAAATAAATAATCCAGGCCGAACACTCGTACATGTTTATTTATTTTAATACATCAGATTTCAACATGGATACACACAAAGACAGCTCGGCTGCACAGGTGAGGCCATTCGGCCCATCATGCCTGTGCTGCACCAGCCCCAACATCATCACCTATACACACAACGCTACATAGATACCATGCACACAATCTATATATCTACCATGCACACAAGCTAGTATCCCCATACCATGCACACAATCTACATCTACCATGCACACAAGCCAGTATCCCCATACCATGCACACAATCTCTATCTACCGTGCACACCAACCAGAATCCCCATACCATGCACACAATTTCTATATCGACCATGCACACAATCTATATCTACCATGCACACAATCTATATCTACCATGCACACAAGCCAGAATCCCCATACCATGCACACAATCTCTATATCGACCATGCACACAATCTATATCTACCATGCACACAATCTATATCTACCATGCACACAAGCCAGAATCCCCATACCATGCACACAATCTATATCTACCATGCACACAATCTATATCTACCATGCACACAAGCCAGTATCCCCATACCATGCACACAAGCCTGTATCCCCTTACCATGCACACAATCTATATCTACCATGCACACAAGCCAGTATCCCCATACCATGCACACAATCTCTATATCTACCATGCACACAATCTATATCTACCATGCACACAATCTATATATCTACCATGCACACAATCAATATCTACCATGCACACAAGCCAGTATCCCCATACCATGCACACAATCTATATCTACCATGCACACAATCTATATCTACCATGCACACAAACTAATATCCCCATACCATGCACACAATATATATCTACCATGCACACAAGCCAGAATCCCCATACCATGCACACAATCTATATCTACCATGCACACAAGCCAGAATCCCCATACCATGCACACAATCTCTTTATCTACCATGCACACAATCTATATCTACCATGCACACAAGCTAATATCCCCATACCATGCACACAATCTCTATATCTACCATGCACACAATCTATATCTACCATGCACACAAGCCAGTATCCCCATACCATGCACACAATCTATATCTACCATGCACACAATCTATATCTACCGTGCACACAAACTAATATCCCCATACCATGCACACAATCTATATCTACCATGCACACAAGCTAATATCCCCATACCATGCACACAATCTCTATATCTACCATGCACACAATCTATATCTACCATGCACACAAGCCAGTATCCCCATACCATGCACACAATCTCTATATCTACCATGCACACAATCGATATCAACCATGCACACAATCTATATCTACCATGCACACAATCTATATCTACCATGCATACAAGCCAGTAACCCCATACCATGCACACAAGCCAGTATCCCCTTACCATGCACACAATCTATATCTACCATGCACACAAGCCAGTATCCCCATACCATGCACACAATCTCTATATCTACCATGCACACAATCTATATCTACCATGCACACAATCTATATATCTACCATGCACACAATCAATATCTACCATGCACACAAGCCAGTATCCCCATACCATGCACACAATCTATATCTACCATGCACACAATCTATATCTACCATGCACACAAACGAATATCCCCATACCATGCACACAATATATATCTACCATGCACACAAGCCAGAATCCCCATACCATGCACACAATCTCTATCTACCATGCACACAAGCCAGAATCCCCATACCATGCACACAATCTCTTTATCTACCATGCACACAATCTATATCTACCATGCACACAAGCTAATATCCCCATACCATGCACACAATCTCTATATCTACCATGCACACAATCTATATCTACCATGCACACAAACTAATATCCCCATACCATGCACACAATATATATCTACCATGCACACAAGCCAGAATCCCCATACCATGCACACAAGCCAGAATCCCCATACCATGCACACAATCTCTTTATCTACCATGCACACAAGCTAATATCCCCATACCATACACACAATCTCTATATCTACCATGCACACAATCTATATCTACCATGCACACAAACTAATATCCCCATACCATGCACACAATCTATATCTACCATGCACACAATCTATATCTACCATGCACACAATCTATATCTACCATGCACACCAGCCAGTATCCCCATACCATGCACACAAGCCGCACCCCACCCCCACCCCTACCCCCATACGAGTCATACCCCTCTACTCTATTTATTTAGTTTCGAGGGCGTGTGCGATTTATTTATTATTCATCTGTTTCTGTTTAATATGTTCTTCTTCGTCCTCCAACTTCCTTTTCCTCCTTGTTAATAAATCCCTATTTTGATAAAACACATCGGGTGTGGTCGTCGGGAGCAGGTTATACACCGTAGAAGAACGACCTTTAAATGTTTATACCGAAAACTCTGAACGTGCGGATAGTTAAAAGGTAACAGACGAGATGTGCTGGCCGTGGGTTCACGGGGCCACTGTGTGCATGTGGACATAACAAGGAAGGGGGTGAACGAAGTGGAGAGATAGACGGAGGAAGGAAGGAAACAGTAACCTGGACGTAAGAGGGTTGGGTTAGGTTGGGTTCATGTGGGTGCATGAGGATCGCAGGTATAGTGTCGGGATGCATGTGCTATTACACCAGGTGGTGGTGCACCACCTCCCGGTTAACTCCCTGGAGGGAAGAGTACACGCCATTGAACTTTTGTACATTTTCCTCCCACTCCCATTGCACCCACGCAGAACAAGCTGTTTTCTTTACACCATGAAGTTTGTTTCCCCAAATCTCAATGTGCCTTTGACAGTCAGGCGGCGGCTGCAGGTGTACACCGAACCTGCTTACACAACACAGACGAACCTGAAACGCAGGTATGAGCGCGTTTGCAGGTTAAACCCGTTCGTGTGTCCCGACCCTCGTGTAATGTGATCTCAAACAATGGGCGAGCGGACGCCATCCTTATCCCAACACTGCAGCCCTTATCGCTCACTAATGGAACTTTCGATGCTGCACGTTTATCATGTGACCTCTGGCATTTCTCCTTTGACTCGCATTCATCAGCCACACCCCGAGCGACCTTCCTTGTGTCACAAGCACAATTAGCCAGCACAGTTATCGAGGCTTTAAATGGCAATTAGACTTCTCATTATCCGTGCAGTTAGAGTACTTGGGGAAATCCCAGGTATCAAATGTATTCATTTTTATTCTGACGTCACATGGTATGACTGATGTAAATTCACGATGTGTCCAGGTTGTTCGGCCAGGTTGCTTGCGTGCATGGTAGATATGTTCTAACTAAAGTATTTGCATTTATAATGCCTTGCTGTACCCGTCTGCCTTTTCCAAGGCCTCATCACCTCAATGTTTGTTTTTGGTTATGTTTTCAGCCGTCTGTCTGTCTGTCTGTCTGTGAACAGGATATCTCAAAAAGTTATGGACGGATTCGGACGAAATTTGCTGGAGAGGTCGAGTGTTGGACAAGAACCAATTGATTAGATTTTGGTGAAGATCCGAATCGGGATCAAAGAATCGATCAGATAAAGTTATTCTTCATCATTGAGAGATGGGACCAAAACAATATACAAGCATGATACCTCAAAAGGTTATGGACGACTCATGACAAAACTAGGTTGATGAGTTGGTTAGGTGACGAGAACAAGCCGATTGGATTTTGGTTCAGTTCCGGATCCATATCCGGCCTACCAGTGGGATATAAAATGTAAAATGTTCAACCTGGTGGAGGTATATGCTCTACCAAGTACCGTTCTAATTACCGATAGTGCTATTTTCCTTCATCAAATATCCCCCCCCAACAGCTCTGAACACAGCGAGCAGATATACATATGAGGAGGGGGCAGAGGCACAATGGAAAAAGGGGAATATACCGGATATAAGAGTAAGGAAAGGTAGGTAGAGAGAGAAAGTACAAGACAAAGGGTTGTAAAAGTCAAAAAAAAATCCACTCTCTTTCATATGTAATATGTAGACACTCTCAACACACTATCAAGTGGACGGCCTATCTTGTAAGCTTATCAACTTTACTGCTAGGAGTACTGGGTTTGCCCACCAATTTCACACACCAAGTTATAACCCTCCCAGGCCTGCAGAAACTAATTGGCTAATCATGTCCCATTTTACAAACAAAGTGTGGAGTTGGGAGAATTAAATCAAAACGATCGTCGAATTATTTGAATCGATGGCCACTGGTTCATCTTATAGTTTCTACACATTCTGTGCGGTTTCCCATTGATGAACAGCACAAGCTGTTTTGAATGTTATTTCAGTTCTCTGCCGCGTGGGATGTTTTCCTGGAGGGCGGAATGCTTCGTGCTTGCGTTGGCCTGGACCGGACGGCCCGACAGCCCAATTTCCATAAGCTCATCGGAGTTCGACTGGAAAAACAACGACTAAAGAAATGCACATTAAAAAAGTGTTTTCATAGCGGAAGATCAAATGTTAAACATCAAAACTTAAATTTGGAGCCAAGATTCAGAGAATGCCATTACATAATAATTGTATAACATTAGCCTGCTTGTGATATTATTTGCTGAGGTTGTCGCCGTCTCTGAGGTTTTGCATCAGGCGTTAGAGTCGGAACTAAGTGAGGTAGGACGGCACCAGTTTGGCATCAAACTTTGCTGTGACAGCATATTGGAAATATTAACAACAAAATCAGACAGTTTGAGCATTTTCCATTGCCATCATCAGCCTGCTGTAATTATATACAGTACTGTGCAACAGTTTGGAATATTCCAATGATATTGATACTTTCGGGTAAGTTCATCAATTTATCAGTGATAAGTCACATGTGTTTATTATTGTAAATTAACAGCCTTCATCAAAGTGCGTGAAACAAACCGCTTGAGTAAATAACAAGAACAGTGTTATTTTATATTATCAGTCAATACTTTAGATGTCCGCCCTTTGCCTTCTTGAGTGCGTGCCATCACTCTTTTACCCGTGCTTCCTGCATATGACTGAAGCACTCTTCCAGGAATATTGTGCTACATACTCTGGTACATTCCATGGTTTTGCAACGTGAGTTGGGTTCCTCATCTCGGCTTCCAGGTAATCCCATATGGCCTAGATGGGACTAATGTCTGGACTACGGGGTGGCTGTTCTAACACTTGGAGCACACCAGCTTTAACCTTGGTCTCCAAATACCGTTTTACGATATTGGAAGTGTGTTGTAGATCATTATCTTGTTGGAAAATGAATTCTCTTCCGCTTAAACAATTTCTTCCAGGAACTGCCTGGTGCTGCAGTATCTGCTTGCCCTTCTTTTGTTAGCATCCCATTGATTTTAACAACTTTTCCTCCACCAAAGGCTGAGATACAAATCCCAGACACTCCCTCAGGTTTAACATTATGCTGAAAACATTGTAGTCAGGTTCACTATGTTTTTTCGTTCAAAATCATGGTAGATTAGCAAACCTATACATTTTTGGAAACGTTATTACATGGAAAATCTGAAAATCAATGTTTACATTTGCCAATTCCGACCAATTCGATTCGACCAATTCCATTTGACCAATTCGACCATTCGACCAATCGCTTCGATCGACCATTCGACCAATTCGATCGATTCGATTTGATTCATCGAATTCGATTCGATCAACCATTAGACTTGCCAATCAATTTGACCGACCTTTGCTTGTGTGGAACTGACTGTGAAAACGATGCGGACGATATTGTCGGATACGACACACAGGACAGTGATGACGAACTCTAAATGGCATATTCTGTAATCGTGTATGTTTGATGCCATTGACTGCCTGTGTATATTTTGTCATTGACTGCCTGTGTAGATGTGAAGTTATACTGACTGCATGTGTATATATGATTTTGCTGACTGCCTGTGTATGTTTGGTGATATGAATTATTGTGACACATTTTGATGTTATTAACTGCCTGTACAAAATGATAACATGTATTTGATTATGCAACTTATCGCGAATATAAAGACAGTATTTTGCAATTCAAAACCTTTGATTCGTGTCTTACCATTCCCCATAGCACTAATTTGATACTTTCATTGGATTCCTTGTCCCTGAAAATATAGGTTTAGTATATTTTAAAAAGTTTTTAGGGTAATTAGAGGCAGAAATAGAACAAAATATGGATTTTACAGTGGCCATTTTGAAAATCCAAAATGGCCGCCATACAGTACAGGTATCTCTCCAAATGTAAACATTGATTTTTAGTTTCCTTATGCTATAACCTTTCCAAAAATGTATAGGTTTGCTAATTTACCATGATTTTGAACGAAATATAATTTATTGACATAGTGAACCTGACTATTGCGTGTCATAACATTCGGCAGGTCATTGGTGTACGAACCAGCATCTTTTAGATCAAAAAAGTTCAAACTTCGATTCATCAGACATGAGTACCTGATTTCATTGTGCAGTCACTGAATCTAGGCATTCCCTTGCAAATTTCAGTCTTTTCACATTATTTTGTGGTCTCGTCAGTGGTTTATTTGCTGAAACTCTGCCATGGAGTCCTGCTGCAATGGGCCTTTTGCACATCAGTGTTGGATGAGATATTAATGTTCAGGCCTGCTCTCATTTCATTTGTCAGCTGGTGACTTGATTTTCTATCGTGTAAGCTGAGTAACTTCAAATGCTTGTCTTGCCGTCTGAGTCTTCTTGGCCTTTCCTTTTTTTGTATGAGCCAGTTTCTTTCAGACATTGTAAAGTGCACCTCACACTATTGTATGAGATATTCAGCTTTTTTACTATTTTATACTTTGCGTGCCCTTTTCTCGCAGTTTGGATCTACACGTTCAGTTGAAAGTTGCTTCCTTGACACCATTCTGAAACCACTCAGATTTTCAAACACGGGAACAAGCTCATCAAAACAAATTTTACATATTCAGCAATTCCCAACTTTTATTGTGGTTTCTTGTAATTCGCATCAATGTAACTGTTGTTGATTATTCAACAATTTATTATTATTTCTATACAAAAATCCACAAACTGGTTCCTGCATATTTTCTTTGTGATAACTGGATATTACTAGCACATGTTAATGATAATATTTAAAGCAAAAATTGAAGGACTTTTTCAATTCCCTAATTTATTGTATAGACTTACAGGTAACTGACATTAAATCGACTTTCACATAAATTTGAATTATTATCATCCTATATTGCACATGTCTAACTTCCCACCAATGTTTAATAGGGAATAGTGTTACGTGCTCCTCCCCAAACCCCGGTACGTCCGAGCCCCGAAAGGAGTCACGGCAGAAAGATGTGTTATTCTGTATGTCAAAGATCAATGGTGAAACCACACCAATTGTTACCAACAAACAAGTATTGTATTAAGATCACACAAGAATAACAGTACAACAACAATAGTAATCAATTGTACAACCAATATATTTTTCCTATGATGGTACCATCAGGTTCATACAATATAATTCACTGTGCTCCAAGTGAGCAAAAAGAAGAACATTCCCAATGTCTCTATTCTGGCATCAAGCCAAAGTCGATCCGCTCCAGTAATCATCAGAACGATGTCTAATCGAGACCAGAATCCCGTTCGGAAGACAGTCACAGTCATGCTGCCAAAGCTGCGCAAAGGTGCCCTCAAGGCGACTGGGAAATCACACCCTTGGGTGTGGACGTTCCACGGCTCCCACTCGGCGAACCGCAGATTTCCCACTCAAAAGCCACGTTGCACACACACACACCAGATGAACGTCTGAATGCGGTGAAAATGGTTGAAGCGAGATGAAAAACCTTGAGCGAAGTGCAAATCCTGCGTGAGGTAAAAATGGCCGACGGCCCGTTCTCGTGGCGTAACGGCACTCCGATGATTCTGGTCGGAATCAACCACAAAATCTGTCACGCAGGTTTATTTGTCACGCAGGTTTATTTGTCACAGCGATGACAACTCTGTCGCAGGAATCCCTTTCCCGGGAAACCCAAAGTTCACTCGTGACCCTCGTTCGCCAATCGTTCGCTCCAGACCTTGAAGCAGCTCGGCTTCTTGTCCGACTCACTCGTTCCGCCTTCTATCCCTCCTCTTCCTCTTCGTCCGGTTCCGGTTTCATTTAAAACTAACTTTTTTACCTTTTGAAAATAGTAATCTCTATTTCCCTTAAACGACAACAATAATAGTACATGGAATCAAAAATGTTTACAGTGGATGAAAACCACAACAACGGAAGTGACGAACCCCCCCCCCCAACTTCTCCCAACCCCCCCCCCCCCTTCCCAAGCCTCCTCCCCCCAAGCCCTCTCCCTCCCACACATCTCCCGATGTCCGTGCTCTCAAATGTTGCGATTGTGTGCTTCCCCTTCTCTTCCCATCTTGTCTACTGCTCCCTCCTTTTATATATTTTGTTTGTCTGTTTGATTTGTTTGTGAAATAAATGTTAGCTCTTTCACGAGCCTCGATTCTGTATCCAAAAAAAAAAAAAAAAAAAAAGCTCCACAAAAGTGAAAATAACAAACTTTTGCACAGTTTTATCATATATTTATATGTATGTCTGTCTCTCGCTCCCTCTCCCTCTCCCTATATATATATATATATATATATATTGTTGCGGATACGAGGACTGTATTTTTTTGATTGTGTGCTTTATTATTATTATTATTGTTTATTCTGCGCCCCCTGCCTCCGGAGCTGTGTAAAGGTGAAAGGGCATCCCATAATTAGTCCACAAGCATACACGTCAGCCAAATAATAGAATACCCCTGTTTGATAGTTATCTCTTATTCTGTGTTTTAGAGTAAGGCTGTGTCTCCCATTAATTGAAGTACTCCATTGCACCAGTGAAAGAGAATAGATCCCCTTTCATTCCCATCCCCAAAATCTCCATTTCCTTTCACATCCCCTTTCGTCATTGCCGAGCCTCGATTGCCAATTACCTCCCCTCCAAAACCACCATTGAACAAGTGCTCGGGTCGGGGAAGAGGGGCGTGCCCGCCCGTCGTCATCAAGGGCGGAGCCAGAGGGTCGCATGACCAACCAGGGCCGAGGTGAGCACACCGATGGGCGTGTCCTGAAGGCCGGCGGCTTGATCGCTGGAGGCGCTATAAAGGCGCGCACGCAAGTAGCGGAGTTCAGTGGTTTTGGTCGTCAGTGGTTTTTGGTCGTCAGTGGGTGGTTTTGGTCATTAGTGGTTGCGTTGGTTGTGGTGAGGAGTCGGTGGTGAGGAGTGAGTGGACCAAGAAAGAGTTGAGGGTTTGGACCAGACGAGTCAGACAAGTCCTGGGAAAGCAGCGGAGGCCACAGCAGCAACAACACCCAACAGCCACTTGGGGCCTGGACGGCGGTTTTGAGCAAGGCCGTGAAGGAACGGCGGCTGCTAAACGCGCCGATCGTGCTGCAGGACCCCCTTGGACCTTCCTCTCCCTCCAGCCATCCACCTCCTGCCTTTCCACCCTTCTTGTGTACGTGAGTTTGTTTTGTTTGTTCTGTCCCTGGGTTAATTAAGTCTGTATAAGCTAGTATTTGCACTGTGTCACCTGCGTCTTATGTGTTGTAAATAAACGTGACTGCTTTCTTTTTGCTTGTGTGTACAATAAATCCAATTACTCTTCTGTCCGTCTTCTCGTTTTATTCCTTTTCCTCTTTGCATTTCGTCGTTTTAGAGTTTTCCAGATTGGGCAGCTGCGGTGCGATACGGCCAAAGTTCTGGGTGAATCGGGTGAGTCGGGGAACAACTGTTCGGTCGCGGAGCCTTCGCTCGGCAAAGTAACATCTAAACCGCGATCAGTAACAATTGGTTGTCAGGAGTTGGGATTCGGACCTGGGACTAAATTTGTTAGGCCCAAATTTTGGAACACCAATTGTGTTATTACAGTAACAATTGGTGTCGGGAAGTGGGATTGGACCCGAAGCGCGCTTAACGCGCTCAAAATTACAAAGTACCGAAATTGCTTTTGTTTTACAAAACCCGAATTTTGAAATCGCGCCATGGCTGGTCAAGGTGACGGGATGCCGGTGGGAGAGATAGACGGGGTAGAATCGACCCAGGACCTCGGGGAAATGTATGTGGATGAAAAAGAGGAGGAGAACATTGGCAATGTGGTTGAGGGGGTATCAGGCGCACAAGATGGCGTCCTCGCGCACATGGTTGTTGCGGCACCAAATTTAGCCACGCCCATGGTCGCGGCAGCCGAGCCAGAGATGCCAGAGTACATGCGAGTCTTTATTATTGAAATGATGGCAAAAATGGAAGTAATGACGAACGGAACGAGGGCCGATAGGGAGGAAAGGGAGCAGAGGGACAGAGACCGCAAGTTGGGCGAAAGGGTCCCACGGGTGCACGACAAGGTAAAGCGGGTCGAAAAGCGCTGGTTGAGCGAAGCGGAGGAAAGCACGGGTACAATGACGGGGGTAGAAATCGCGACACGGGGTTTGCAAAAGCCGGCGACTGCTGAGGTAGAGGAGGGTGTTTTATTAAAGCCAATGGTCGTCGAGGTGAGTAAAGAAAAAGCGGAAGTGGGCATTGAAATTGAAGAGATGACGGAGGTAGCCCGGGAATTGCAGGGAGAAATGGAAAATGTACAAAGTCCCTACTCAAATCATGATGATGTACTCGCTAATCCAAATGGAAGTTTACAGGTTCGCGTGGAGAAAAGGATCCCCCAGGTGAGTCGTGCTGTTGTGTATTGTGCTGGGAGATTTTGTAAGAGGATGTTTAGCGACAAAAGAATTGTCGCGCGCTTGGGATCGAGGAAGCATCCGGGCGTTGGTGAAGGGTCCCGTGTGAGTGGAAATGGCACGCATGGGAGAAAAAAAGTGTGCGTCGGCGAGTGGGTGTGCTATAAAGTGTGGGAGTGAAACCGAGTGCGAGCGAGAATGCACGTCGGGGTGTACGGAGTGTACGTGCGAGGGTGAGAGTGACCCGGAGAGTAAGGTGGTGGTGGAACGTGTGCGAGGAAGCACACCTGAGTTGGTGGTAGCGCGAGTGTGGGAGAGCCCGTGTGAGCGCGTTAGTGGGTGGATGCCAGAGTGCACGCCCATGGTGAGTGTTACGGAGGACGTAACGGAGGAGAGGTGTGCGCAAGAGTGTGCGTGAGAGGTGTGGTGTGTAACAGGGAGAGCGTTGATGGAATGTACGGACGGCGCTGGAACGCCGGGTTTTGTGAGGGTGAAAGGGGTAGCGTATGCATGTGAGCATGCAAGTGAAGCATCGACGGTAACCGGGTTAGCGGTTAGGGCGACGGATAGCCGATGCGAGCACTCGGGGCGCGGTGTGCTTTGTTGGGTGCGAGGCCCAGCACGGATCGATGCTGCGTCGCTTCTCTTCGAAGCGTCGTTGCCGATTCGGGCTTGGCCCCGCCCCGCACGGTCGAGTCCGGGCCTTGTCGGGCCAGGCGACCGGTCCGGTTCAAGGGCGAGTGGGAGGAAGCGGCATGGTGCCCCCTCGCGGGGACGGGGTTCCGACCGGGGGAGATTGAGCCATCGGGCCCGGGACCGCAAGGTGCCGCGCCGAGATGGTGCGTGGAATCTCGGCCCAACCAAACCACCTCCCTTGAACCGAAAGCCGGACGGATTCAACCTGCAGGCGACCAAACCACCCGAATTCATTGCTCGGCTTTACGAACCGAGTTTAATGATGTCACGACGCACCGAGGTTAGGATATAGCGGACTGTGATGATGATGGTAGTGATTTGATACGAAATTTATAATAGTGGGTAGAATTGGCAGTAAATGGAAAATTTTTGAATTGGTTGGAATTTGGACGAGCAAAATTGATAGTAGGACCTCCCCGATGTGGTGGGATGGCAAATCCACCATCCCTCACAGGAGAGTAAGGTGGTGGTGGAACGTGTGCGAGGAAGCACACCTGAGTTGGTGGTAGCGCGAGTGTGGGAGAGCCCGTGTGAGCGCGTTAGTGGGTGGATGCCAGAGTGCATGCCCATGGTGAGTGTTACGGAGGACGTAACGGAGGAGAGGTGTGTGCAAGAGTGTGCGCGAGAGGTGTGGTGTGTAACAGGGAGAGCGTTGATGGAATGTACGGACGGCGTTGGAACGCCGGGTTTTGTGAGGGTGAAAGGGGTAGCGTATGCGTGTGAGCATGCAAGTGAAGCATCGACGGTAACCGGGTTAGCGGTTAGGGCGACGGATAGCCGACGCGAGCACTCGGGGCGCGGTGTGCTTTGTTGGGTGCGAGGCCCGGCGCGGATCGATGCTGCGTCGCTTCTCTTCGAAGCGTCGTTGCCGATTCGGGCTTGGCCCCGCCCCACACGGTCGAGTCCGGGCCTTGTCGGGCCAGGCGACCGGTCCGGTTCAAGGGCGAGTGGGAGGAAGCGGAATGGTGCCCCCTCGCGGGGACGGGGTTCCGACCGGGGGAGATTGAGCCATCGGGCCCGGGACCGCAAGGTGCCGCGCCGAGATGGTGCGTGGAATCTCGGCCCAACCAAACCACCTCCCTTGAACCGAAAGCCGGACGGATTCAACCTGCAGGCGACCAAACCACCCGAATTCATTGCTCGGCTTTACGAACCGAGTTTAATGATGTCACGACGCACCGAGGCTAGGATATAGCGGACTGTGATGATGATGGTAGTGATTTGATACGAAATTTATAATAGTGGGTAGAATTGGCAGTAAATGGAAAATTATTGAATTGGTTGGAATTTGGACGAGCAAATTTGATAGTAGGACCTCCCCGATGTGGTGGGATGGCAAATCCACCATCCCTCACAGAGTGGGGCAAATGCGCTATAGCTTATGGGGTGTATGGCAGTGAAAACTAGCCCGGGTGGGTTAGGATATTGTGTGTAGGGATCTAGCGAAGATGACATTAGGTAACGTTAAGGTTAGTTAGTGACAAGGATACCTGTAGTGGGGACGCAGGTAGATTACCGTGGATGATAATGACGTGGGAGCGCAATAGTTTAAAGGGACGACTGGGAAGCGCAAGTTTCAGAGGGGAGTAGTTAGCTGAGATGATGCCGTGTATTTGAGGATTGAACAGGTGTGATTGCACAGGTGTGCAACTGAACAGGTGTGTGGAGCAGTGTATGAGGGAGTAGTGGTGATTGCGTGTTGTGTTGACCAAATGGTCCAGGAAGAGGAGGAGGGTGCAGGTGGCACCAGGTGATTGCACAGGTGTGCAACAACAGGTGTATGTGGCTGTGTGGAATAAATGGTAGTGTGGAATATCTGGAGTATTGGAATGGATGGTTGTGGAGTGAGTATGGTGGAAATTGTGGAGTGGAGTGGATGGTGCGAAGGTGTGAATGGGGTAAGAGTGGACCCCCATCACGAATACCCGGGGGCGGGTAGTGTAAGTGTTAGGTAGAGGGTACAGGTAAATTGTGGTTGGATATTGGCATCTGTGGTGCGGGTGAAAGAATGGTCTTTGGATGCGTGCATTAGTGTTGTGGAAATGGCTGGGCGTGTAGCCTGTTAGTGTGTGTAGTTGGTTTGGGCACTCCACCACTGTGAGGATGTCGGCCAGGTGAGGCCGCAGGTGGGCTCTGGGAGCCGGTAGTTGTTGTGGATGGGGCCCGAGGATCCGGAGGACGGACCCGGGTAGCCCAGTGCCAGAGGGCACCGAGTGGGGTGACAGAGCCAGGAGGGGCCGTCCCCAGTAGATAGGTTAGGTTAAGGAGCAGGTAAGCTCGGGTGGCAACTACAGTGGTGGAGGTGTGCAGGTGGGTAGACCTGCTGGGAGAGCTACACGTCGCAGCCCAGAAATTGTGCGAGGGCACCGGGAGATGAATCGGGGGAGTGAGACCCCAAATTGAGAAGCACCACAGTTTGGTCAATGGGAATTGGTTTTTAGAACCCATAATGTAAGTTGGCCAATGGATTGGCAGGGAGAGACCCCGGGTAGTGTAAAGTGTATTAAAGTCATTTAGAGAATAGATAGGAAGAAGGATCTCCTCGCACCATCTGCATCCACTCACCTGAGGTGATAGGTACTCCACACCATGCCATGTTTTGATTATTTTTTATGATGCAAATGTTTGGATTGTGAGACGCATCATGACGTGGGTGTGACATTGTGCTTGATGTTCCATCTCTTCCTCCTTATGAGGATTGATGATGAATTTGGTGATGGCAAATTTTGAAGTAGAGGGATGTGAAGACGAATTTGGTATAGGAGAAATATGGGGAAGACGTGACAGTAGTGACGAATTTGTAAATGGGTAGATTTTGTAAATATGGGGTAAGGGCAAGGGTAGTGTAGGTGACAGGGGGGTGACGTACGGTAGGGACGAGCTTTCTCACTTCGCCCTCCGTACGCATTTCGCCTTGCATTGCCTTATTGATGTGTACCCTTGTGACCTTACCCCTCGCTCAATTGTCTCTTTTGTCTCCCACATGACCTGTGCGCCATTGGGTGCCGAGGGGAGCGTGCGTGAGTCCTCCATTGTGCGCCCGGAACTCTCAGAACCAGCTGTCTGCATCGATGCACCACATTATGGACCACATGCCTGTGGTCGAGCACCACTGATGGACCCCATGGGTTGGGGCATGGCCCCTCTGCTGGAACCGGCCATGAGGGCCTGAAATCTTGCTGGCGGACCTTGGCCACAGGGCACCGATGCCACACAGGTGAAGCACACGTAGTCGGCCCTGTGGGCCATAAATAAAAGAAAATAAAAAGGACACATTGGGCACACTTTATTGCAAATAGGCTGCCAGTAAGAAAATGAAAGAATGACAACATCTGGAAGAACAAATAATAATAACCAGCAGAGGGAGCCGAAGAGCAAGAGATCACCTGCAGGGTTAGGGGTTGTTTGGTTATTTTTATTATTGAACATTGATGAACAATGGTGACTGTACCGATTGGTGCTTGAGGGTGCTTGTATTGGTGCGTTTTTGGGTGCTTTAATGGTGCGTCGATGCAGAGCAGACTGTCTCCCCCCCAGAAAGAACAATCACAGGTCCTGGGTTAGTTTTGTAAATAAAAATAGCGTCATTGTAAATAATGCTCCCCACCGTCAGTGTGTAGTTTGAAGGCAATTCCGCAATTCGGTTAACTGTGGGCGTAAGTCTGTTAGGCAGGGTGCAATGGAGCAGCGGGACACATTTATTTATGTTTTAAAACTGTCGCACTCAGGGTCAGGTTAAAAGTAGAGGGAACTACACCTACGTGTCACACTAAATAAAGGTTGTAGGCCCGGGACGTGCCTAAGAGGAGGAGGGTGCAGTGTTGCGGATATGAGGACTGTATTTTTTTGATTGTGTGCTTTATTATTATTATTATTGTTTATTCTGCACCCCCTGCCTCCGGAGCTGTGTAAAGGTGAAAGGGCATCCCATAATTAGTCCACAAGCATACACGTCAGCCAAATAATAGAATACCCCTGTTTGATAGTTATCTCTTATTCTGTGTTTTAGAGTAAGGCTGTGTCTCCCATTAATTGAAGTACTCCATTGCACCAGTGAAAGAGAATAGATCCACTTTCATTCCCATCCCCAAAATCTCCATTTCCTTTCACATCCCCTTTCGTCATTGCCGAGCCTCGATTGCCAATTACCTCCCCTCCAAAACCACCATTGAACAAGTGCTCGGGTCGGGGAAGAGGGGCGTGCCTGCCCGTCGTCATCAAGGGCGGAGCCAGAGGGTCGCATGACCAACCAGGGCCGAGGTGAGCACACCGATGGGCGTGTCCTGAAGGCCGGCGGCTTGATCGCTGGAGGCGCTATAAAGGCGCGCGCGCAAGTAGCGGAGTTCAGTGGTTTTGGTCGTCAGTGGTTTTTGGTCGTCAGTGGGTGGTTTTGGTCGTCAGTGGTTGCGTTGGTTGCGGTGAGGAGTCGGTGGTGAGGAGTGAGTGGACCAAGAAAGAGTTGAGGGTTTGGACCAGACGAGTCAGACAAGTCCTGGGAAAGCAGCGGAGGCCACAGCAGCAACAACACCCAACAGCCACTTGGGGCCTGGACGGCGGTTTTGAGCAAGGCCGTGAAGGAACGGCGGCTGCTAAACGCGCCGATCGTGCTGCAGGACCCCCTTGGACCTTCCTCTCCCTCCAGCCATCCACCTCCTGCCTTTCCACCCTTCTTGTGTACGTGAGTTTGTTTTATTTGTTCTGTCCCTGGGTTAATTAAGTCTGTATAAGCTAGTATTTGCACTGTGTCACCTGCGTCTTATGTGTTGTAAATAAACGTGACTGCTTTCTTTTTGCTTGTGTGTACAATAAATCCAATTACTCTTCTGTCCGTCTTCTCGTTTTATTCCTTTTCCTCTTTGCATTTCGTCGTTTTAGAGTTTTCCAGATTGGGCAGCTGCGGTGCGATACGGCCAAAGTTCTGGGTGAATCGGGTGAGTCGGGGAACAACTGTTCGGTCGCGGAGCCTTCGCTCGGCAAAGTAACATCTAAACCGCGATCAGTAACAATATATATATATATATATATATATATTATATATAACTGGCTCTGGCAAAAGCAGACACTTGGGGGCATTTCTTTTAGCGAGGAAAAGCTGAAGAGAGTCAAAATATGACCACAGGGACCAAATTGAGATTTTTATATGGATAGAAAGAGTAATTCTCGAGATTATTATGCACCAAAACATTTTCCCAAGAAAACAGAAAAGTTGTGAAATTCGATGAAAAATCTAAAATGTCATTCTCAAAATGTGCTCAGAAAGTCACGATTCCTTGGTCAAAAAGACACGAAGATCGCGAAATTTCGATGTTTTACGACGAGCCATATATCGTGATTCGAAGGAGATCCCTGACACATGTTTGATATGAATGAAAAGCTCTTCGTGTGCACATTCTTTGTGCGTGTGAACTGTATTGTGAACTTTGAACCTAATTAATCTCCATCGCTTAAACGAAAATATAATTGTCATTAAAATACCATAACTTCGTTAATTTTCATCCAATTAACAATGTATACATCAAATGAGAGAGAAAAGCATGGGGAATCAGATGATATCAAAATCGATTTTGATTTGCACTTTTTATTTTTGCCCCAAGTGTCTGTTTTTGCCAGAGCTAGTCTTTATATATATATATATATATATATATATATATATATATATATATATATATATATATATATATATATATATATATATATATATATATTGTTACAGACACGACTTTGATGTTATGGTGGGCCGAGCGGAATGGCCGCCGTGTCCGCACAAGTTACCCGATTATACTCGAACGTTGCCGAGTCGCGCTACGCTGAATCAATGATATGGAAAAGGACACAACGGCTGGGATTAAAATGACAGGACACCAAGGGTTCAGTTCTCAAGACCTCCGGAGGAGGTTATATTAGGGCGGAAGGTCAGATTACAACTACAAGAGGGACAGCATAGAAAGACAGGCACTTAGACACACTTATCTTATTCCCTGACAGACGACAGATAAACAGGACAAAAACTGACACACGGGGATTGATGGCAAGGAAAGCGGGCAGTCGATGGCTCAAGGTGCACCGTTCTCGGAGGGGGTGCACCGTTCTCGGAGGTACTGCAATACCGGGTCAATGCGTGGAGCTCGCTCAGCGCTTGGAGGTGGTGACTGGCTCTTCTTCAAGCTGGGGGCGCATCTGACGTCACGTCCGGCAAGTCGCCGCGTATATCCGGCGGGGAGTGACACGCCCTCGGCTAGTTAGCTCCGCCCCAGATGGAATCGGTCCGCCCTTCTTATTGGGTGCGGGGGGGGGGGGGGGGGTTACTGGCTCCGCCCCTGACGAGGAGCTGACAGCCAGCCCCTTCGTGGTAACCCCGTGGAGCGCATGGGCAATGGCGGCTAACCACGCCGGTGTGAGGACGCACACTCCCCGCACGCCGCGCCGTTGTTGTAGTTGTTGTAGTTGTTGTTGTAGTTGTTGTTGTAGTTGTTGTTTGGGGAAGAAGATGGGAGGAGGTATGGGAAGGTCCTAAACTCACTACTGGTGCCATATAATCACATTCTGGTGCAACGAAGAGTCAGAATTAATGGAAACGAGTCCTTAACTGACATAGACTAAGAATAACTAGCAAGATGTCCGAAAGTTGTCTACGTGAGATGCGGTGGACCTGGGCACGACATTTAATGGGGGAAAAAGGGGAAGGTCGGTTCTACAGAGTGTTATTTACAGGCAATGGGACTAGGGAATGGGGGATTGGGGATAGTTGGGGAGTATTGGGGAAATAGGGGAGTATTTACAAGCGGATATTGAGGCCAAGTCCCATATCCGCAACATTGCACCCTTCTCTACCCTCGGGGCGTCCCGACCCGATAAATTTTTACCTATTTTAGTGTGGCACTCAGATGTAGTTCCCTCTACTATTAACTCTACCCTGAGTGCGACAGTTTTACAGATGTTCACAAATGAGTAAATATGTCCCCCTGCGACGTTGCACCCTTCTCCTCACAGAAACACACCCACAGGATAACCGAATTGCGGAAAGAATTCGCAAACTAAACATAGGGCCGTTGTTGGGCTCCCACCCCCCCCCCCCTCCACATGCCTCCTCCCCTTCACATGCCTCCCCCCCTTCACATGCCTCCCCCCCAAAGCCCTCTCCCTCCCACAGATCTCTCGATGTCTCCATGTCTCTCGGTCCCTGCTCTCAAATGTGTGTTTGTGTCCTTCCCCCTCTCTCCCCATCTTGTCTACCGCTCCCGATGTTATTTGTTTTATGTGTCTGTTTGTCTTTCTGTGTGATTAATGTTCGCTCTTTCACGAGCCTCGATCTTGTATACAAAAAAAAAAAAAAAAAAAAAAAAAATGCAGCCGGTAGGGAGCATTATTTACACAACCACGCTGATATTTACACTACGATCCAGGACCTGTTTTTGGAGGAACACATGCAGATGTTATGCATAGAGAGAGCACGCATGCCAGCATCGATACACCAACCCACGAGTGCTCTGTGGCCTACGGCCTTTAATAATGTGCAGAGCACCCCTTCCCAGCACCAAAAGCACCACCCCATCACACAGTCAGCACCATCCGGTGCACCAATAAAATGTTTAGTGATCATTGTGTGGTGTCGCAGCCGGCCGATGTTCTGCCGCTGGTCTTGCCTTCATGTGGTGCACTTGGCCTTCTTACTTCTTTCAAAAATAAAGAAAGGCGCCAACCGCGTCCATTTCTCTATTGTGGCCGTCAGGGGGCCAACTGTTAGTGGTTCACCTTGTATGGCATAGGTGCCACGTTGACCCATAGGTCCATCCATGGGTGGTGCTTGGCCGCAAAAGAACTGCGGTCCATTGTGGGTGGCCACAAACATTGCGGTCCATATGGTGTATCGATCCAGGCAGCAAGCAGCGAAAGTGCAGGCCCACAACTGCGTAGCCAGCACCTCTCTCTCCTCTCTCTCTGCCCCAAAACCAGATCCTCGGAGGTGGGAGACAAAAGAAGCAGACAAGTGAGTAAGGTGGTAAGGGCGCAAAAGTGCACGCAATATAAGATGATGCACACTGGGGGCACATGGGAACCAGGTGAGACAGGTACGTTCCTACCGTACGCCCCCCCCCCCCCCCCACCAGGTAACCTACATGGCCCCTCCCTTACCCCTTACTGTATCCACAAAATACAACACTACCCATAAACATCTACTTTACAAATCAACAAACGTCCCTACTGTCTTCCCCGTTCCTCCCATAAACCAAATTCGTCTTCTCTCCCTCCTAACCAATCAAATTTGCCATTTTCAACTCTCATCAAAATTTGCCATCTCCAACTCAACATCATAATTTGCTATCACCAATTCATCATCAGTCCCTCCTAGGGAGGGAGAGATGCAATCACCCCAATGTCTCATCCACGTCGTGATGCGTCTCACAAATCCTCACAGCAATTCTCATTTCTGCAACACAAACAAAGAAAACACAGGTGTGGAGTCATCATCATCACCACAGGCAAGTCGCTGCGTATGGTGCGACAGGTTCATCAATCCTAACTATTTCCTAAATGACTTTAACAACTTTACACTACCCGGGGTCTTTCTCCGGCCAAACCATTGGCCCTCTTACACTATGGGTTCTAAATACCAATTCCCATTGGCCAAACTGTGGTGCTTTTCAATTTGGGGTCTCACTCCCCCGATTCATCTCCCGGTGCCCTCGCACAATTTCTGGGCCGTGGCGTGTACCTCTCCCAGCGGGTCTACCCACCTGCACACCTCCACCACTGCAGTTGCCTCCGAGCTTACCTGCTCCTTACCCTAACCTAACTACCTGGGGAAGGCCCTCTGGCGCTCTCCCCACTCGGTGCCCTCTCTGGCACTGGGCTACCCGATCCGTCCTCCGGATCCTCGGGCCCCATCCACAACTCTACCGGCTCCCAGAGCCCACCTGCGGCCTCACCTGGCCGACATCCTCACAGTGGTGGAGTGCCCAACCAACTACACACACTAACAGGCTACACGCCCAGCCATTTCCACAACACTAATGCACCCATCCACAATACCATTCTGCAACCGCACCACAAATGCCAATATCCAACCACAATTTACCTATACCCTCTACCTAACACTTACACTACCCGCCCCGGGTACTCGTGAAAGGGGTCCACTCTTCCCCCATCCACACCTTCGCACCATGCACACCACTCCGTACCACTTACTCCAACTCTCTCCACACACCTGTACCTGCACACCTGTGCTCTCATTCTTGGTGCCGCCTGCACCCTTCTCTCCCCAAGCGCATTCGCGCTGATCCACAACACTCACTACTCATCCACTGCTCCACACACCTGTCCAGTTGCACACCTGTGCAATCACACCTGTTCAATTCTCACCTGTTCAATCTTCACACACACGGCATCATCTCAGCTAACTACTCCCTTCTGAAACTTGCGCTTCCCAGTCGTCCCTTTAAACTATTGCGCTCCCACGTCATTATCATCCATACTAATCTACCTGCGTCCCCACTACAGGTATCAGTCACTAACTAAACTTAACGTCACCTCATGTCATCTTTCTAGATCCCTACAATATAACCTAACCCACCCGGGCTAGTTTTCACCGCCATACACCCCATAAGCTATTGCTCCTTTGCCCCACATGGGAAGGGTGGCAGGGATGCCAACCTTACCCACCGGGCCCATCGCTCACTACCAATTTTGCACATCAAATTTCAACATATTAAAAATTTGCCAATCACTACCCATCATCTGCCAATCACTACTGCCAATCCTTTGCCAATCACCAAATTTTGTTTTTCTCTAATTTTGGGGCCAAAACACTAACCTCATCACCCAGTCTACTCACTAATGCCTCTCGGTGCGCCAACTCCTATCCAAAGCCCGGCTTCGTAAAGCCAAGCCATGAATGCGGGTTGTTCTGTGCCAGCGGCTGGATGCGTCCGGCACTCGGTGCAGGGACGGGGGCTTACCCGGGCCGAGATCCCACGCACCATCTCGGCGTGGAGCCATCCAATGTCCCGATCTCGACCTGCCGGCACGTCTCAACAAAACGTGGTCGCCATGACGACCCTTCCTATCCAGCTGCCCGCTCCGCCTAGTGGAGCACGGACGCGGCCGTTCAAAGCGAGGCCCGGCACGCACCGAGGGCCCGCTTCGGCTAAAAGTCGACCTAACCTCTAACCTGGTTACCGTCGATGCTTCACCTGGATTCTTACACCCCGCAGCCCGTTCCTTGCTCACACATCCAGCCGTGCCCATGCTCCTCGTACCTTTCCTTACACACCTCGGTACCCTCATTCCACTCACAGCCTTGGTCACACACCTGACCACCGAACACTTTGGCACACATTCGTTGGTCGCACACCTCACCAACACACCTCTTCGCGCCCCCTCCTCTGTCACCTCCTCTGTGACAATCACAGGTCTGCTCTCATTCGCACACCCAACCACGTGCCTCACCACCAATTCCAGCGTGCATTCCCACTCACGCTCTACCATTCCAGGTGTGCTTCCTTTCTCACCTGTCACAACCAACTCACGCTCCTTGTCACTCTCACTACTCTCACCTCCATTCTTGACAGCGCACTCACCCTTACTCTTGACAGCGCACTCTTTCCTCATGCACCCGTCCGTTACACACCTCTCTCGCGCACACTCTCCCGTCACACCCTCTGTAACACTCACCACAGGCGTGCATTCTTCCTTGCCTTTGACAGCGCACTCTTTCCCCATGCACCTGTCCGTCACACACCTTTCTCGCGCACACTCCTGCGCACACTCTCCCGTCACACCCTCTGTAACACTTACCACACCGCGCTTCCATGTGCTCCCTCGCACACGCGCTACGACCGACTCACTCTCGCCAGCACCCTCACTCCTTGGCACGCACTTTTTCCTCACACACCCCAGAGTCGGACTTTCTCACACACCTCCTTTTTCGCACACCAGTCCTGTCGCACACTTCACCAACGGCCTCTCACGAACACCCGGGTCCATCTCGACCCCCAAGCTTATTAAATCCCCTGGCGCATCATACGCACGACCATATTGGTCACCACTTACACCGGGTCCTCTTCCTCTTCGCTTCTCCTCCATCACCTGCGAATCCCTCATCCGGTTAATGAGCACATCATCACGATCCAACCACAGACTTTGGACCAATTCTTTTATCTCCTCTTTTATCTCTTTCTTATCCCCTCTCCGTCGCTTCTTAATTTCGCTCACCCCTTCTTCCACTTCTTCTAATTTCTGCTTCACCTCTTTTATTCCCCGGTACGTCTCCTCAAGCTCGTCCTCCAAGGCTACCTTGACCGTTTCCATGTGCGTCCTCACCTGCCGGTCCTTCGTCTCCATTACCTCTATCACCTCGTCCAGCCTCGTTGTCAGTCCCTCACGTACCATCTGACATTCCCTCTTCGTCGCTACCAAGTCATCTTTTAGTTCTTTCTGTGTCGCTTTTAAACCTCCTAATACCGCAGTGTTCCTTTGAACCTGCTCCACTAACTCCGCCTGTCCCACTGTCAGTTGCTCTACTCCCAGCGTCAACTCCTCTATACCCCCTTGCAGTTTTACAGTCCCCTTTCTCACCTCCTTCTCCATGCGCTCCTTACAGTGCCTCACCTCCTCGCGCACTCCTCCGACCTCCTCACTCACTCCTCTTCTGATCTCCTCTCCCATCACTTGCATCTCCTGCCCAGATGCCACCCTCATCTGCTCCATTTCCTCCCTGTGAGCATCCAGTTTGGTTTCTACCCCCATTCTGACCCCCTCTATCTGCTGCCCCATTTGTTTAACTTCCCTTTCCGCTTGGTCCCTCATGTCCCTCAATTTGCCTTCCATACTGTTTTCTAACCCCTCTAACCCCTTTTGCATCCCTTCCATTTGATTCTCTTGAGCGGCCATTCTGTTTTCTACCCCCATTAACCCATTTCTCACCTCTTTTATCCCGTTGTCTAACCCCTCAAAATTATTGTCTAACTTCTCACCGGTACCCCTCGCTTCGTCCCTCATTACCCCCATTTGGCTTTTCAAACCTCTAATTTGGTCTCCCAATTGCTCACCCATTTGTTCCATAAGGGCCCTCATTTGCAACATGAAAAGGTTCGGATCCACCAGGGGCGCTGCCACGGTCGCGGGCGCGGTGACCAGCGAGGCGCCATTTTGCGCTCCCGCAATGTCGGGCGCAACGACGCTATTTTGTGCGTCTGCTACCCTCGCTGCTTCGCTCTCCTCGCGTCCCTCAATTTGGTCCTGGACCGACCCTGCCTCACTCTCCCCTACCGGACCCCAGCTGTCTTGATCCGCCATAGCGCGACTTTCAAAATTCGGGTTTTTATTTCCGTAAAACAAAACAAATTTCGGCCGCTCCAAATTTTGACCAAATTTTTTTTTTTTTTCCTCTATTCGTTTTTTTTTTTTTTATTTGGTCGGGCCTCGAATCCCACTCCCAGACACCAATTGTTACAGACACGACTTTGATGTTATGGTGGGCCGAGCGGAATGGCCGCCGTGTCCGCACAAGTTACCCGATTATACTCGAACGTTGCCGAGTCGCGCTACGCTGAATCAATGATGGAAAAGGACACAACGGCTGGGATTAAAATGACACGACACCAAGGGTTCAGTTCTCAAGACCTCCGGAGGAGGTTATATTAGGGCGGAAGGTCAGATTACAACTACAAGAGGGACAGCATAGAAAGACAGGCACTTAGACACACTTATCTTATTCCCTGACAGACGACAGATAAACAGGACAAAAACTGACTCACACGGGGATTGATGGCAAGGAAAGCGGGCAGTCGATGGCTCAAGGTGCACCGTTCTCGGAGGGGGTGCACCGTTCTCAGAGGTACTGCAATACCGGGTCGATGCGTGGAGCTCGCTCAGCGCTTGGAGGTGGTGACTGGCTCTTCTTCAAGCTGGGGGCGCATCTGACGTCACGTCCGGCAAGTCGCCGCGTATATCCGGCGGGGAGTGACACGCCCTCGGCTAGTTAGCTCCGCCCCAGATGGAATCGGTCCGCCCTTCTTATTGGGTGCGGGGGGGGGGGGGGGGTTACTGGCTCCGCCCCTGACGAGGAGCTGACAGCCAGCCCCTTCGTGGTAACCCCGTGGAGCGCATGGGCAATGGCGGCTAACCACGCCGGTGTGAGGACGCACACTCCCCGCACGCCGCGCCGTTGTTGTAGTTGTTGTAGTAGTTGTTGTTTGGGGAAGAAGATGGGAGGAGGTATGGGAAGGTCCTAAACTCACTACTGGTGCCATATAATCACATTCTGGTGCAACGAAGAGTCAGAATTAATGGAAACGAGTCCTTAACTGACATAGACTAAGAATAACTAGCAAGATGTCCGAAAGTTGTCTACGTGAGATGCGGTGGACCTGGGCACGACATTTAATGGGGGAAAAAGGGGAAGGTCGGTTCTACAGAGTGTTATTTACAGGCAATGGGACTAGGGAATGGGGGATTGGGGATAGTTGGGGAGTATTGGGGAAATAGGGGAGTATTTACAAGCGGATATTGAGGCCAAGTCCCATATCCGCAACAATATATATATATACATACATAGGAATTTTCCAATTCTACACAACCTGGCTTAGATGTGGTTTTAATTCCAATTTGTATTGCATACTGGTGTCTATTTTGAGCTGGAAAGTTAGATATTGTAGCAAGTTATTTTGAATTGTTGACCATGTGAGGTTTGGAGTTTTTGCATTGAAAGAGCATCAAAAGATTAGCAACACAACCATGATGCTCTAATTGTTCTCTCCTTGTGCTCGAGTTTTCCTTCAATTGCCAAATCATAGAAATTGTATGTTCAATACATTCCAATATCCTTGCTCCCGCCCCAATAAAACCAAAAAACAAGAAGACGTCATGCGGAACATGATACTTGCAAAATCCACCCTCTCCACCCCGAAGAAAAAAAATTGCATTGATACAGCAAATTGTCCATTTCATCAAGATTAAAATTGACAATCTTGATCAAAGCTCGGGTCAATAGGAAGAAAGGTGACGATTTTTCAGATGAAAAATGATTTTGGAAGGTTTACCTTGAGTTGACGTTTGACATTTTGACCTCAAAAATAGTTAGTTTCCCTATTTAGTGACTCGATGTGCAAATGCTGTTCAAATTTCAAGTCAATCGGATGAAAATGAGGATTTTAAAAACTTGGCCTATGTTGACCTTTTGGCCTATGTTGACCTCAAAAATAGATGGTGGTTGAATTCAGTGACCATATATGTAAATCCTCTTAGAATTTCAAGTCAATCAAATGAAAATTGGTGATTTTACAAATTCGGCCTATGTTTACCTTTTGGCCTATGTTTACCTAAAATATAATTTGTGGTTGAATTCAGTGACCAGATATGCAAGTCCTCTTCAAATTTCAAGTCAATTGGATGAAAATTGAGGATTTTAGAAATGTGGTCTATATTGACCTTTTGGCCTATGTGGACCTCAAATATACTTGGTGGTTGAATATAGTGACCAGATATGCAAGTCCTCTTCAAATTTCAAGTCAATCGGATGAAAATTGAGCATTTTAGAAATTCAGCAAAGTTGGTGACCTTTGGCCTATGTTGACCTTTTGACCTCAAAAACAATAGGCTTCTTGCTTTTGACCAACTCTACCATTTGGTGAAGTTTCGTGAAGATCGGTTGAAAATTGTGACCTGTAGGCCGGTGACAAACAAACAGACAAACAGACAGACAGAACCACAAACGCAACCGACCAATATACTTGAAAACTCTTCGATTTTGCAAGAAATAAAATGAAATCCTTTTTCTTCCTTTTCTCCACTTTGCTCCCTCATTTATCTTTGCATACATAATACATAATACATAGCTCATCCTTTGCTTGTATGCCCAACCCATGAGCACAGAAGTGAAAGGTACCCTGCCCGTGCAGCTAAACGTTGTCAGCAATAGGGAGAAAGAGGAGATTAAGAGTGGCATGTGGGGTCAGGATTGGCATGCGAGGCCAAGATTGGCAAGGAATGTATACACAGCTCAAGCAGCTCTTTAACCACCCACGGCCAAAAAACTTCGAAGCGAAAGCCTCCAGTATCGCAAAACTCTCGTGCAGTCTCCAGTTTCCATTATCCCTCACTTTCCTCCATCTGTGTTGGTAAGATTGTTTTGGAAGCCATCCATTTACCTCCCAGTTTGGAACCAGAACTTCATATACGCATTAACATTCCCCAAGCAATATTTCATGTTTTATCAAACATTTACTTTCCCTAAAAAGCAGCTCGAGTCACTCGCCGAGCATGCCGCAAACGAGAACGATATATCGCAACGTTCATTTAAATTCACATTGGCAAGCAATGGCACAACGGCATTTGGAAAAAACAAATTGCTAAGTCGTGTTAAAGGATATGCAGATTGTGTGCAAATGTGAAAAGCGCAAAGACAATGAAATATGGGATAGAAACACAAAATGATTAAAGGAAGGAAGGAAGGAAGAAGATAAACATCCCATACAGGATGACAGATTGACAGGGTTAAATATATGAAAGCATCTTATGTTTTTATATCCAGAGCAGCTGCTCGAAGATGTCATCCTCAGAGCAAAAGGCAGTTTTAATCTCTCGGTATTTGTTTTTTGCCGACAATGACAAAAAAAACAACTGACGTCGACTATCGATTCATATCAAAAACGCGTATTGGAAACGTTTAATAACCTGATAATCTGAAAAGTATAATTAAAACAAAATGGCTGCCAGAAATACAGCGAAACGGAAAATGTCTGCCACAACTGCAAAATGAAGTTTGCTATTTTCTTCATTTAATTGAAAAATTTCTTTGTAAGTATAAAGATTTTGTCCATGGTATACACGTCCCTCTTTTATACCGTTAAGAAATTCGAACCGAACCACCTGGGTGCTGCTTCACATCATTTTTATGGGCACATCGATATACAATAGGCCCTGTAGTTTTGGCCAGAAATTTGGAATTTTGGCAGGGTCGTGGCACACAAACAGCCTACTTTTTCAAAAGACACTATCATATATCTAACGTCTATCAATAAATGCTAGCAGATGGCACACCGGGCTTGACGTCGCTCCGAGGGACGATGCAGTGATTGTGGCTGGCAAAACACTGAGATGGCGATTTATAATCAGCCAGGAATCGAACCCAGACAGCTCATTGGCAAATTTTCTTCTTCCTACTATCACCTTCTGAGAGCACATTAAAAAAGAAGAATGAAAAAAAAAAAAGAAGTTAAAAAATTTGAATGGTAAAATAACACGATTAAACTATGCGAATGAATGAATGAATGAATGATCGTTTTAAGGCCATTTTCACCACTAGAGCGGGGGTTAGACTTGCGCCCCCCATGACAATCATGGTTCCCTTTTTGAGGCAATGTTTTTATGGCCGCATGCCCTTCCTGGCGCCAACCCTTAGTCGTCTCTTACGATGCGCAGAGATACGGTGTACCTATTCTAAGCCGGGGTACACACCGGAATCATTCATCCCAGCGAGCTGGTACTCAATTTGCCGACCTCGGAAGGATGATCAGGCTGAGTCAACCCCCCTGGCGTTAATTCAGCAATCGACCGGGATTCGAACCCAGGATTCTAGGATCCCAAGCCAGCACCCTAACCGCTAAGCCAACACCAGGCTGTACGATTAAACAGTACACGATTAAACTATGTACTGTACATTATGTCATACAACTGGCTGGTGTATGGGGCAGAAGGTCTATTTGTAGACATTACGCTCTATGAACTCCGAGCGAGCAGGAGGCTGGTGCAACCTTTATTTTTTTCATCCATGTCGACAAAAAATGAAATTTATGCAAGTGGCAAATTATTGGGCTGGACAGGTACAAAGTTATTATTCTTCTTTTAATAAAGAAAACAAAATATTTCAGACCAAAAATAAATAAATACATTTCACCCAACCAAGATTGTTCAATGAACGCATCTTTATCACGATTTTTCATGACAATTCCATTTTTCAGGTGCTGTTGTGATCAACTCGGGTGCATACCCTACCACTCCGCTTCCCCAAACAGCTTGGAGAAAACATAATCCCAGCCATTCAGGTTCATTATTCCATCTTTGAAGTGAAATTTCCACCTGTTCTTGCTTCGGTGGATCTGCGGACATGCACACGAAACAGCCAACCAACCATGTGCATAATTGTGCCAGGATTATGTCAAATATAATTGTCATCATGTTGGTGGAGGCACAGGGGAACTTCACAAAATAGTGCACTTTGTTATTGCATGGTGTCGCGTTTCAAACGTCCCCCGCATTGCAAGGATTTTATTACTCGCCCGACAAGGAAGCAAGGAGCCAAAAGGAAACCGATGAAAGCAAGTTTTACCACTTGATTGCTCATGGTCGCAGTTAAAAAAAATTGTTTTGTTCTGTTGAAGCCGTTATCAAGAAATTGACCCAATAAAGCATGACGCACAAACCGAAACAGCGCTTCGACTGCAGGATTGCAGAGCTACTATTCTCGAGACGTGATGTGAAGGAGGTTGTCCCACCCGCTTGTGATTGGTTAATACCTTGCTCCATCACCTTCCCATTGTGCTCCGAGAGATCTCCACAGGGTATTTCATTATCAATGATTACAAAGCTAGGGATTCAGCAAAAGCAAATAAATCTCGAAAGGATCTCAAAATGCAAAGCTGTCCGCGTCTGCTTCGCACTCAAACTAAACTTGATAAAAACAACAAGACATTTTATTCATTTGTGTTCTCCATGTCTTACTATAATTCACCAAATGTCCATCTGTCTGTTCGAAGGTACCGCAAAAACGGCTCAACCGATCGCAACGATATTTTGGGTGGGTATTCCTGGGACCCCTGGGAGTAAAATAGGCCATATTGTTTTTCCAATTTTTTTCCAAACACGATGGAATAATATTTACCGATATGAACAGTGATGTGGCTTTTGTTGAAATTCTACAAATACTGTTTATTCTACGTACCAGGAGAGAGTAGATCGACACCTGACGAACTCTTCCTATATAAACGTGCGGCTCCGAAGTAACACGGCAGCGTGTGCAAAGCGACTGAGAAACAGGTGTAGCGGCGGCTTCCGTGTTACAGATTCGGCGCGCACTCTTCACACAAACGTGCGACTGAGAAAGACGTGTAGCGGCCGCTTCCGTTTTGCAGAATTCAATCTTTTTTCAAAATGGGCGCCATGTACTGTTTAGATTTTGATGATTTGCGTGTGATATGATTCAACGGATGTTTATATGAATCGTTTAAAATAAAAAAAAAGCCTTCAATTTCTGATATTTTGCCTTTTCATTTGGGCCTCCCAATTGAAGCCCCACACGTAGGGCGGGTACCGTTGCTATTTCTCATAATAACGATTTGATAACAAAAGTTCAAATGGTAAAAAGGTTATGGCCTGGACAGAGACAAAGTGATCATAGACCAGTACTTACAAAATCGACCTTTGGCCCTCAAAAACAATAGGCTCCTAGGTTCTGATTGGTGAACCAATTCAGTGACCTAATATGCGAATCGAATGAAAATGGACGATTTGTGACCTTGAACACGGCATATTCTCATAGGTTTGTTGAAAATTTGATGACAAGTCCAAATGGTTAAAAAATAATAATTATGGCCTGGAAACGATTACAAAACCTCATCTCCCACTGCATGGGTGGACCAATGAACAAGAGGCTATGTCATCGTGCGCGGGTGTATTCAACGTCATGACAATAATATACTGCATGTTTGCTTTGAATAAGCTTCCATATCTTTTTTTTCAAGAAACCAAAGTGTTCATGGTGTTTAGTCATTATTGATTGATAGATTGAGGTCGATAACTATAGATAGAGATTGCAACCAGCATAGTGTTGAATGAAGGTCATTACCTTAATTAATTCACAGTAAAGAACAAAAAAGTCACTCATCAATCTCAGTTGTTGGTTTTAAGCTTATAGCCAAGTATGATCTTCTCTTCCACCAATTTTCTGCCCTGCCGTGAACGTGATACTCCTCCACTTTCATCTATCCTCATTCGACCCAATCCATGCTCCAACCACCCCCACCTTGTTGATATCCCTCCTCACACAATCTCACTCCCCCCCCCCCCCCCCCCCCCACTCAGCACCATGTGACCAGCTCATTTCAGCCACCTTCTTCCAGCATTTCAGCCAGCTGCACCACAATCTTTTCCCTCAGTTCATCCATCCTCCTATCCACCTTCTTCACTCCCATCTCTTCCCTCAGTTCATCCATCCTCCTATCCACCTTCTTCACTCCCACCTCTTCCCTCAGTTCATCCATCCTCCTGTCCACCTTCTTCACTCCCATCTCTTCCCTCAGTTCATCCATCCTCCTATCCACCTTCTTCACTCCCACCTCTTCCCTCAGTTCATCCATCCTCCTGTCCACCTTCTTCACTCCCATCTCTTCCCTCAGTTCATCCATCCTCCTATCCACCTTCTTCACTCCCACCTCTTCCCTCAGTTCATCCATCCTCCTGTCCACCTTCTTCACTCTCATCTCTTCCCTCAGTTCATCCATCCTCCTATCCACCTTCTTCACTCCCACCTCTTCCCTCAGTTCATCCATCCTCCTGTCCACCTTCTTCACTCCCATCTCTTCCCTCAGTTCATCCATCCTCCTATCCACCTTCACTCCCACCTCTTCCCTCAGTTCATCCATCCTCCTGTCCACCTTCTTCACTCCCATCTCTTCCCTCAGTTCATCCATCCTCCTATCCACCTTCACTCCCACCTCTTCCCTCAGTTCATCCATCCTCCTATCCACCTTCTTCACTCCCACCTCTTCCCTCAGTTCATCCATCCTCCTGTCCACCTTCTTCACTCCCATCTCTTCCCTCAGTTCATCCATCCTCCTATCCACCTTCACTCTCATCTCTTCCCTCAGTTCATCCATCCTCCTATCCACCTTCACTCCCACCTCTTCCCTCAGTTCATCCATCTTCCTGTCCACCTTCTTCACTCCCACCTCTTCCCTCAGTTCATCCATCCTCCTGTCCACCTTCTTCACTCCCATCTCTTCCCTCAGTTCATCCATCCTCCTATCCACCTTCACTCCCACCTCTTCCCTCAGTTCATCCATCCTCCTATCCACCTTCTTCACTCCCACCTCTTCCCTCAGTTCATCCATCCTCCTGTCCACCTTCTTCACTCCCATCTCTTCCCTCAGTTCATCCATCCTCCTATCCACCTTCACTCTCATTTCTTCCCTCAGTTCATCCATCCTCCTATCCACCTTCACTCCCACCTCTTCCCTCAGTTCATCCATCTTCCTGTCCACCTTCTTCACTCCCATCTCTTCCCTCAGTTCATCCATCCTCCTGTCCACCTTCTTCACTCCCACCTCTTCACTCAGTTCATCCATCCTCCTGTCCACCTTCTTCACTCTCATCTCTTCCCTCAGTTCATCCATCCTCCTATCCACCTTCTTCACTCCCATCTCTTCCCTCAGTTCATCCATCCTCCTATCCACCTTCTTCACTCCCACCTCTTCCCTCAGTTCATCCATCCTCCTATCCACCTTCTTCACTCCCATCTCTTCCCTCAGTTCATCCATCCTCCTATCCACCTTCTTCACTCTCATCTCTTCCCTCAGTTCATCCATCCTCCTATCCACCTTCTTCACTCCCATCTCTTCCCTCAGTTCATCCATCCTCCTATCCACCTTCTTCACTCCCACCTCTTCCCTCAGTTCATCCATCCTCCTATCCACCTTCTTCACTCCCACCTCTTCCCTCAGTTCATCCATCCTCCTATCCACCTTCTTCACTCCCACCTCTTCCCTCAGTTCATCCATCCTCCTGTCCACCTTCTTCACTCCCATCTCTTCCCTCAGTTCATCAATCCTCCTATCCACCTTCTTCACTCCCACCTCTTCCCTCAGTTCATCAATCCTCCTGTCCACCTTCTTCACTCCCATCTCTTCCCTCAGTTCATCAATCCTCCTTTCCACCTTCTTCACTCCCATCTCTTCCCTCAGTTCATCAATTCTCCTATCCACCTTCTTCACTCCCATCTCTTCCCTCAGTTCATCAATCCTCCTATCCACCTTCTTCACTCCCACCTCTTCCCTCAGTTCATCAATCCTCCTGTCCACCTTCTTCACTCCCATCTCTTCCCTCAGTTCATCAATCCTCCTTTCCACCTTCTTCACTCCCACCTCTTCCCTCAGTTCATCAATCCTCCTATCCACCTTCTTCACTCCCACCTCTTCCCTCAGTTCATCAATCCTCCTGTCCACCTTCTTCACTCCCACCTCTTCCCTCAGTTCATCAATCCTCCTGTCCACCTTCTTCACTCCCATCTCTTCCCTCAGTTCATCAATCCTCCTGTCCACCTTCTTCACTCCCATCTCTTCCCTCAGTTCATCAATCCTCCTTTCCACCTTCTTCACTCCCACCTCTTCCCTCAGTTCATCAATCCTCCTGTCCACCTTCTTCACTCCCACCTCTTCCCTCAGTTCATCAATCCTCCTGTCCACCTTCTTCACTCCCACCTCTTCCCTCAGTTCATCAATCCTCCTGTCCACCTTCTTCACTCCCATCTCTTCCCTCAGTTCATCAATCCTCCTGTCCACCTTCTTCACTCCCACCTCTTCCCTCAGTTCATCAATCCTCCTGTCCACCTTCTTCACTCCCACCTCTTCCCTCAGTTCATCAATCCTCCTGTCCACCTTCTTCACTCCCACCTCTTCCCTCAGTTCATCAATCCTCCTGTCCACCTTCTTCACTCCCATCTCTTCCCTCAGTTCATCAATCCTCCTTTCCACCTTCTTCACTCTCATCTCTTCCCTCAGTTCATCCATCCTCCTACCCCCCTCTTCACTCCCACAATCCTCCTGACTCGGTTCTCACAAACCTGCAACTTCTGTTGTCTCACCATCGGTGCCACCATCTCCTGAATGTAAAGGTAGGCCAGAATTACACAAAACACCAGACATTACCCTTTAAATTTCCTTGATGTTTTTCTGTCGTTTGTCAATCCCTCCTCACTCCTCCATACATTCACAGCCATCTATACCTCGAACCTACCATTTACAGTCACTGTTCCCCAAGATGTGTTCAGTGGTGGTTCATCATATTTTATTTATTACATGAGTGAGTGAGTGAGAGAGAGAGAGACAGAGACAAAAAGAGACAAAAAGAGACAAAAAGAGACAGACAGACAGAGATAGATAGGGAGACGCTGTGGAAACCAAGGACTTCAAGATCATTTGAATCTCCTGTAATGAAGCCGAGTCTATGGGCCTACCACTTCGACATTGCAGCCAGGTCAGTGGTCTCTGTTTACTACTACCTCCTTTCTGCTCTTGCACCATCTGCTCTTTCCATGCTTTCCTCCCTTACCCCCCACCCCCATGTTTCTGCAGGGTGCACACATATCAAGCCCCTTCTGGTGAAACTCCCAAAAGGCAGGACCACTCACTGCTCATCTCCACTCATTTGTTCCTATTTTTCCCACCTGTAGAGCAAACCCCCACATTATATTCAACCTCATTCTTCCCTCGAAGTCTTCAAGACAGCTATTCACCACCACCTCAGATCATCCCAAATCTAAACCATGATCATTTTTACCCTCGTTAACCCCTCCCCTCATGCTGTCTCCCACCAAACTCCCTCCTCCTTCCATATTTACAATTTTTCCTCCTTGGAATTTCCCTGTGTATCCATCTTGTCCACCCCAGGCATTCTCTTGCCTCCCCCTATTTTTTCCCAAACCCTTTGGCCAAATCACCCTTTATCCTGGCGTTGATCTCTGCTGTTGGTGTTTTTTCCCCCCTATCTACTGTTCCTTTTGCATCCTGATCCGTTGAGTGTACTAGGGCTTCCACGAGCCTCAACTGTGCATACAAAAAGAAAAAGAGAAGAAGAGTGGGCCGAGAGAGCTTCCCTTGCAAATTTCATTGCTTCCTTCCCAGTTCAACAACTCCTTGAAATAGCCTTCCCAGACCTTCAATACAAGGTCTCCCTCCACCATACTTTATCACTGCTCCCCTCAACCCCATGTTAATGTCCTTACTGTCCCCATCCTTGTCAGGAGCCAATTTATAGGCCATATGCTTCCAACAAAAATAATGAAAGGGAAGAGGATAATAAAAGGATGAAAAAAAAATAAAAAAGCAGAGGAGGAGGATATTGATCAACTTGTCCACCAACCTCCACATTGACTAGTATTCAATTGTATCATGTTGAGTACTTAGCATACCCACCATGCTGTCAAGTGTTGGTTGGTGACAGGGAACAGCCACGGGAATCAAAATTACACAATAGAGGGAAGAAACCTGTCGAGCCACAAAATCAAAATAGCCAGATAAAACCACCCTTTAGAGGCCATTTTTCCCCGCAAAGCGGGGGTTGGCCTTTTTCGGGGACCGTGGTTGTTGTTGTTTTTTTGGTCCCCTTTTCGGCAGATAGCCAGATAGCTGGTTTTAAATCGATTACGTAGGTTGGACAATTCTTCTGGAACCAATCCCTCCATAACCAAAGCTCGGCTGGGATGGAGTTTTGAGGGTTTTTTTTTTTCCTGCAAACTAGTTCTTCATTCACAGCTGGATGTTTGTCCATAACATGTATTATCTCACACAATCACCAAGGCATTATAATAATCACCATTACAATGTCCCACCTTGTCAAACTGACAGACAACCACGTGGTCAACATCAAAAAGTTCAGACATGTCATGTTCACTGGCGTCATCACCAGAGTTGAGGGGATCCTGCAAAAGTGAGGAAGTCTCAGATTAATCATTTTGTCATTTAACAATATTTTGCTTCACATTATTGATAAGCTCAAGGAGGCTCAAGCTGCAAATTATCAAAGACAATTAGATACACATCCTTACTATATGAACAGATTACCTTCACCACGTGACGAAACAACAGCAATCGCAACAACAACATTCATTATGTCTAAAATGACACCTCCATCCTCCTCTCTTCCCCCCGCACAATTAGTTACAATCTCAACCTTGGAGGAAAAAAAAACTGACATTTCTAAAAATTGAGTCATTAGATGTTACCATTAAAAATGTTTAAACTTTACATCCTTGTCCAATATACAAAACTCAAACCATTCACTCACTGAAATGTTTAGCAATTTATAGGTGGGCCAGAAAGTTGAAGTTTGGCGAACTGATGCACCTCAAAGCTACGACTCCAGAAAAAAAAAAAAAAAAAAAAAATCCATAACCGAAAATATTCATAACCAATAGTTAGCCAGTAGAACCTTGTACATGCTATTAGTGGAGGGTCATGTGATCAAAGACAACGGCCTGCATGAGGTGCATCACCGATCCGAACGTTTGTCGTCGGGTCGGGACTTTAATCAAGACTACACCTCTCAATGGGAGACTCTGTCTCTCTGGCAGTTTATTATGCAATCGTTACTAATCTAAATTCAATGCACGTATCGAAAAGAAAACATGTCACCTTAACATGGCAACTCACATCGGCTGTGCTCTTAATGCGGCACATGGGAGCAGCTACAAGCGAATTGCATTCAGTTCACAAGGTTCATCCTGGTACGTTAGTCTTGGACTTCGAATCACAAACTCCGTCTTTTAGAATTGCCTTATCATCCCATAGCAATGCAAACTAGAAAGACCAATCAGATTGCATAGACAATCACATTCTTAATAGTACATCCTTCATAGACACTTGTATGCTAAATGCACATTCACTGGCTATTCAACTCACTCCACCAGAACCCTCTTCATCTCTGACACCACTTGCCTTTCATCTGTGCAACATAACCACTAACCCCCACCTCGCCCAAACACCTCCATACTCGCTTTCTTCCAACGTGAACCTGCTGGTAAATACCCACACAACTCTACTCTCTTTGTACGTGGTGCATTTATTCTGCCACCATGGTAACCCACTGGGCACCAGAAATATTACAACTCATTGCACTGCGGCAACAGCCTCCTGTGAGACATCCGGCCTCGCTCATTAGGTACATTATCCAACTTGGATATCCACAAATGGCTAATCTTATCTTCTGGAGCTGGTAATGACTCTTCAGCCCCTCTGATAAATGTAATCATTAAGGTTGCAATTTTATTTGGAGGCAGAAAGCTACTCAAGTGCTGAAGAGTCTGGCCATTTACACAAGCTAACGAGCAAAGTTTAAAATCTGCTATTCCACTCGGACGCTCATTAAGGGTCATACTCCCACCTCTTCATACTGTATAATGGAGCAATGTTTGTATGTCTGCTCTATACCCATTGGTTGCACAGCTGGACTGATGCCACCCACAATTGTAACCTGAAAAAAAAATACGTATGTCCACCATTTTAATTCTATGGTAAACCCAAGACATCTTCAGAAGTGTCATATTCATACTCAACATGCCCACCCGACAGGGTTTCCCCTCAGGGTAAAACACCCTAAGCAACTTTTAAAAGGATCATCAAATATTGAAAGGTTGGAGCCAATAGGCAGCATGTGCCTTGTGATGGTGACGATATACAGGCCTCAGTCTCCAAACCTCTGACCCAGTGCAATTGGAATTACTTGAGCTATACAAACACGATACATTATACAATTATGCACATAAGCAGTAGGAATGTTGTTTGCTTCATGTACACAACACAAGTGATTTTTTATTTTCTAGAGCGATCAAGGCAGCAGCCTGTTGCCTATACACCGCCTAAATATAGTGATGCAGCAGAAGAACATCTTGCACACTTGGAACAAGATCACCCGTAGGGGGTGGAGGCGGTACTCTGCTCGTAGTTAAGTAAAGTAATGAAATTTATAATTGCAACAGATCTCGAGACTTGTAGACCATGGGCCAAACAAGCAAAATGTGTCCAGTTTTTTTTATTTTATTTTTTTAACTTTCATGACCCACCTCTGGTATCTTGCTGAAATTTTGCATATATTTAGTTTAAAAATCACTCAAAGAATTCATAACTCATCAGTGCAAAAAGTTGCAAATTAATTAGTTATGCGAGTTAGCAAAAACGAATGCACCATTTGTGTCCATTTCTTTTTTCTTTTTTTTCTTTTTTTGTATACTGAATCGAGGCTCGTGAATGAGCTAGCATTTACTTCACAAACAAATCAACCAGACAAACAAAATACCCAAAAAGAGGGAGCGGAAGACAAGATGGGGAGAGAAGGGGAAGCACACAAACAACATCCAAGAGCAGGGAGATGTGTGGAAGGGAGAGGGCCCGGGGGGAGGATGCATTGGAAGGGGGGGGGGGGGGGGAGGGAGAAGTATAAAACACAAGGACACCAAGGACTTCCTGGACAGAAGTTGGTATTTCAAAAAAGTGGAATTGGGGTGAAATTAGCGGGGGTAGAAAAGATCAAGGTTTTGGATGGGGGAAGATAAGAGATGGTGGTGAACAGCTGTTTTAAAGACTTGGAGGGTGGAGTGGGATTGAAGAGAATGAGGGAGTTTGTTCCAGAGGTGGGAGAAAAGAGGAATGAAGGAGTGAAGGTGAGCAGAGAGTCTTGATTTTGGCAGTTTAACCATAAGAGGGTTGCAGGCAGATCTTGTGCGACCTGTAGGAATATTTGCGGGACAGAGCCCAGAGAGAGCTGGGGGGGGGGGGGGGGGCAAGGCCAGAGAGGAGTTGGTAGAAGACGGAAAGACCACCAACCTGCCTGCGGTGAGTGAGTGAGAGGCCCTTGGAGTTAGCTTCATCGCGGGAGATTCCAATGATTCTGAATGCTTTGGTTTCAACAGCGTGAAGGCGAGCTAGGTGTGAGGCAGGAGCACCAGCCCAGAGGGGAGAGCAGTATTCCATTGAGCTGTGGATGAAAGCCTTGTATGTGGTGAGGAGCTCAGGTGTGCCAAGGAAGGACTTCGCACGACGGAGGATGCCCAGTCGGCGACTGGCTTTGGAGGCCAGATTTGAAATGTGGTTTTCCCAGGAAAGATCATGGCAGATAGTGAGACCCAAAAGCTTGAGTGACAGAACTTCTTGGAGAGGATTATTCAGAAAGTGGATGGGAGGGTTGTCCAGTCGGACTTTTCGGAGAGACATCGTAAGAGTGTGAGATTTGTCAGGATTGAAAGACATGTTCCACTTGTTTGCCCACTCTGTGATTTTGTCAAGGTCTGCAGAGAGTGAGGAGGCTGCAGACTGCCGATCTGAGGGATGACGAATGGAGCGACAGAGAGTAGAGTCGTCAGCAAAGAGATAGAGAGGATTTTCAAGAGAGTCAGAGAGATCATTGATGAAGACCAGAAAAAGCACAGGGCCCAGAACACTGCCTTGGGGAACTCCAGCCTGAACAGGAAGAGGAGATGAGAGAAACCCATTCAGGGCCACACGTTGACTACGACTATAGAGGAAGTCCGCCAGCCATGCGTGGAGATTTCCATGGATACCAAAAGAGCAGAGTTTGGTGAGCAGAGCGGGGTGCCAGGCCGTATCGAAGGCATGTGATATGTCAAGGGAGGCTGCTCTAATTTCCTGTTTGGCATTGAGGACCTCCATCCATTGTTGAGAAAGCAGAAGCAGCATGTACAGAGTGGAGTGTCCAGGTCTGAAACCAAATTGATGATCAGAGATCAAGCCATTGGAGAAGAGGAAAGATTTCATATCTGAAGCAATGATGGATTCCATGACTTTGCTGATAATTGGGAGAAGGCTGATTGGTCTGTAGTTGCTGGGATCTGTTTTTGCACCTTTTTTGTGCAAAGCGGTGATGTTGGCAGCTTTCCAAGCAGATGGAAGATGACCTTGAGCAAAAGAGAGTGTGAAGAGAACAGAGAGAGGGAGTGAAAGAGCGGAAGAACATGATTTTAGGACCCGTGGGCTGATGCTGTCAGGTCCAGTTGCAGAATCAGAGTCGAGGGTTGACAGAAACTTTTCCACCTTGTCAGGAGGAAAGGACACAGAGTCCAGGAGCAGCTGGGGTACGACTGGGTACGGTGGGTACAGAGAGGGATGGGTTTGGGCCACAAGATTTAGAGGCAAACACAGAGTTGAGGCATTCAGCTTTTTCACGTGCGGAGTCAGCCGTGTGGCCATTTGAGGTGAGGGGATGGAGGGGGAACAAACACCAGAAACAGATTTGACCAGACACCACCAGGATTTGGAAGAGGGAGACAGATAAGAGAGTTCGGTCCTGAGAACGGAGAGATATTGTTTCCTGGCTCTCCTGAGGGTGGACACACACTTGTTTCGGGCTTTGTGAAAGGAAATGAGATTTCCTTCCGTTGGATTTGCTTTCCAGGAGACGAAAGCAAGTTGTTTCTGGGCAATAGCCTCACCAAAATATACAAAATATACAAATATATATATTATATAAAGTCGCGTGAAAAAGTAAGTACACCATGTAAAATTTTGACTATTTCAACATACAGCTATTTGATCTTCATTTCAACAATATTGATTGGCAAAGGTGATATAATATAACAAATATCATGAAACATTTACATTTTGTAGTCCATTGTGTAATTTAAATAAACAAATACAAATTTCGCATGTGGAAAAAGTAAGTACACCCCAACATTTATCACTACTTCAAATACCTAAAATTAGAATCAGGTGCACCAGCTCAGGTGCAATTGATTAGAATATCGTTAGAGTGGATCTTGGAGGAACCTGTCTTATTTAAACCTCAGACATTTCGTTTGGTTTGCTCTTTGTTGTTGAAGTGTGCAGCGTCACCATGCCCAGATCAAAAGAGCTCTCTGAGGCCTTCAGAAAGAAGGTTATAGATGCCTACGAGTCTGGGAAGGGATTTGAAAAGATCTCCTAACAATTTGAAATCAATCATTCGACTGTCCGGAAGATCATCTACAAGTGGAGAAGATTCCAAACAACTGCCAACTTGTTCAGGCCAGACCGTTCCAGCAAGTTCAGCCCGAGAGCAGATCGCAAGATGCTGAAAGAAGTCTCTAAGAACTCCAGAATGTCATCACGGGACCTACAGGTAGCTCTCGCCACTGTTGATGTCAAAGTGCACGAGTCTACCATTAGAAAGAGGCTGCACAAATTTGATCTACATGGGAGATCCTTTAGATTAGATCCATCAGCCAGGAGGAAACCTTTGCTGTCCAGAAAAAACATCAGGGCAAGACTAAAGTTTGCCAATGAACACCTCGGCAAAGACCAGCACTTCTGGAACAAAGTGATCTGGACAGATGAGTCAAAGGTAGAGCTATTTGGCCACAGTACCAAAAGACATGTTTGGCGAAAACCAAAGACAGCATTTGACCACAAGAACCTGATACCAACTGTAAAGCATGGTGGTGGAAATATTATGGTTTGGGGCAGCTTTGCTGCATCAAGGCCTGGGCAGCTCACCATCATAGAATCCACTTTTAATTCTTCATTGTACCAGAGGGTGCTTGAGGATAATGTGAGGCCATCTGTCGGAAAGTTGAAGCTCAACCGAAGGTGGACCTTGCAACATGACAATGACCCTAAACATACCAGTAAATCCACCAAGTAATGGCTGAAAAGAAAGAAATGGAGGGTTCTGGAATGGCCAAGTCAAAGTCCGGATCGAAATCCCATCGAGATGGTGTGGGGGGATTTGAAACGAGCTGTGCATGCAAGAAACCCCTCAAACATCGCACAGCTGAAAGAATTCTGCATGGAGGAGTGGGCAAAAATTTCTCCCAGTCGATGTCAGAGACTGGTAGACAGTTATAAGAAACGCCTACTTGAGGTTGTTTCTGCCAAAGGGGGCAATACCACCTATTGGAGCCAAGGGTGTACTTACTTTTTCCACATGCAAAATTCGCATTTATGTTCATTTAAATTATACAATGGATGACAAAATGTAAATGTTTCATGATATTTGTTATATTATATCACCTTTGTCTTTCAATATTGTTGAAATGAAGATCAAATAGCTGTGTGTTGAAATTTGTTGAAAAAGTCAAAACTTTACATGGGGTGTATTTACTTTTCACGTGACTGTAGCTGTGTATAAGTAAATGGGAATTCTAAATATAAAGTATGTAGTCTATGTAGAGCTGGGGAAACTGTCCAGGATTGTGGGTGATCGAGGTCACACACCACACACCACACACACACACACACACACACACACACACACACACACACACACACACACACACACACACACACACACACACACACACACACACACACACACACACACACACACACACACACACACACACACACACACACACACGAAATGATACAAGAATTTTTTTTCACCAGAAGATGGCCATTCTTATTTTATTATCAAACAATGATTTAAAAAAAATTCTTCATGAACTGAAATTAAACTAGTTATCAAAGCACTTATTAAAAAAATGAATTGAATGTTATTAAAAATAACATTTATTAAAAATTATCTTATTAAAAAATATTTATAAATGGAATCACTGCTGTGTGTATTGATGACATGCATGAAGCAAAACCCTGAATAACTAACATCAAAATCTTCGCCTTCCGTAGCTGCATCTGACGACATGCAAGTCGCCATGACAGCTGCGCCAGTACTGTATGTACAGTCTGAAACGAAGTGCGCCATTGGCTGATTCGTGCTCACGGCCGCCCGTGGCCTATGTTACACGTGCTGTGATTGGACAATATTTATTAAAAAGATTTTTAAAATTTAAGAGGAAGAAAAAAAAAGATTGAGAAAGTTAAGAAAAAGATTAAAAAGAAAAAGTCAACATTTTGGGGTTTTTTTTTTTTTTTTCACATTTTGAAAATATGTGCAAGTTTTGTGCTTGGCAAGTTCAGATATGAATTCTGTAATATTTTTACACAACATATTATAAATGCAGGTAGATATGCAAGGTGGGTCACGAAAGTAAACAAAACAGGGGCTCGGCTCATGGTCTATTGTCTTTTCTCCAACTCGGACCTCCAGTCTGGCTTCCACCCAAGTGAATCCACCTTTGGCATGCTTGCTGTTTTCTGGCAGCAATGGATGATTTCCCTTAATCTCAAACAAGAGGTATGGGCTACCTCACTGGACACCTCCAATGAATTTGATCCTGTCTGGCACCCCACCTTGGTAATCAGACTGTCAGCTAATGGTATCCAGAATTTCCTCTGAGATTGGCTATCAGATATCTGGTGTGCTTGCAAGCAGTGGGTTGCTTGGGATGAAAAGCTATCTCTTGCTGTACCTATACAGGAGAAAGATGTCCTCAACGTAATATTCTGGGGCCAATCCTGTCTGATATACGGTGTCTACAAATTACCATTCCAATTTCAAACCATAATAATAATAAAAATGCAACGGGATACAACAATGCTGTTTGCTGCATGTGAAAGAACATTTCCCAAAGTTTTATTGTCAATTTGTCAAGATCATCATTGGAATCAGAATGGATTGTGGGGACTGTTCTCGAACGACTCGTGAACGTGTTCAACATCCTCATCACGTGTCTAGCCTGGCTGCCCCCTTCCTCTGCAGGAGGTCTCCATAAAGTTATTTTTTTGTGCCACTCACAAATAGTTTATTTTTTTTGGTGGCGCACTTCCATAGGTCATTCTGATGCTTTGCGGAACCTGTGTAGCTGATTTGGTCTCTCTAAACCAGATGACACCATTTTCTTATGGGGATACAATTTGCAGTAAATGTGATACAACATGTCACATGAGATACCTAGAAACGAAAAAAAAAAAGTAAAAACTCAGAAATGTCTTTTCACGTACAGCAAACTGCATTTAATTACTTTTTTATTATGGTTTGAATTTGTAACGGTAATTTGTTGACAACCTGTACATCAACGACATATCTTAAGCAACAGAAACCCATTATATCACTTTGCAGATAACTATCCTGCACAGAGTGCAGTTAGCACACTTCCCCATCAAGCACACTGCCAATCTGGAGAACATAAACACTGGTCATCTACCTGGAGCATATTTTAGTGCAAGAAAAGTTGATTTTCTCATTTTGTCCCCGGCCTACCTTTCCAAAAACTTCCTGCCTGTGGCATCCAAGGCTGCCTTCAAACTAACAGAGTATAATAAACAATCATCAGCAGAAGCCTCTTGCAAGGTGCAGATTGCAAATGACTGGTCAGGTGCGTCATCGTCCAACCGATTACACAGAATGGCCATGATGATTGAATAGGATTCCCCAACTCAAGCTGCTTTGCTGGAGGATTAGTCGAGTGTTCCTGCTGGCAAACTAAACTGTGTTATTCATTTTATATTCGGGTTAAAAATCCAGAGCTTCTTCGTCGAGTTGCACGTGTGTGATGGTGGAAAAAAGAAAATTTAGGTGCCTGTAGAATTTGTTGGGTGACTCAGGGAATTCAACCATTCCAGGGAGACTTTCGGTGCATACATAAAATGACAAAATGTTTTTTTGCTGCCAACAACATTATTGAAAACCTTGATAATGAAAGCCATAAGATAAGTGTGGTTTTGGAAAGGAAATGCACCATATTACTGACTGCTGTTGGGCCTAAAGTCTACAAGACTGAGAACCTGTGCCAATCATCCTTCTTTCAGGTTGGGCGGGAGCAGCAAGTTTGTCAGTGTTTCAGAAGCAATATTCGTGAACTGTTGACGATTGCTCAAAGCTACAGGTTTGGTATCAGGAACCAATTGGCAGTAGAGTAAATCAGTGCGTACATTGTGGCAATTTTTTTTGGAGCAGAACTTTGAGTGATCGGTTTATATGTGGACTGATTGATAGACGAGCACATACACAGAAAACTGTTGAGCGCTCAAAGATTAATATTTCAACTAGCATACCAGACTGTGGCCACCATAGAGATGGCAGATAAGGATTCGACAGAGTTTCAAGCTCATGGGGGTGGCAGTTAGCCAATGATGTCGAAGCTGCACATGACATGAACAAGCAGTACACTCAAGAGCAACATGGTCCAAAGCCTTCACTTGGCCATTATAAAAAAGTACTAGTGGAGGTATCCTGAACAAGATGTTATGGCTGTCTTTGTTATTGCATCAATCCCACACCTGCACTTATGTGAAGGTTGAATGCAAGACCTCCAAGAAGGTTGGATGCCTCTTCAGTCTGACAAACGCTTGCCTGCAATTAGAGCTAGATGAGGTTTCCAGGTCATATTTGACAGCAAATACACTACTACTACTAATCCATCTAAGGGGTGTAATGACCCTGTTGGGAGGTGGAGGTGGTTGACATTTTGCAGTTCACTCCCTTGGGACAGGAGGGATTGGAGGTTGGGGCAGGAATTAAATTTTTTGGTGATTGTGCCAGCAATTGCTGCAAAGGATGTCATGGGATATAACATCCACTGCCTAATGTTTGCAGATGGGATGCTCACACCATCCATCCGAGGGATGGCACACACATTGATGAATTACCCTGCTTGTGAAGCAGCAAACAAATAAACAGGCATCTATTTCAGCTTAATAGATTGCCTTTTGCAATGTCTTCTGCCCCTGGAATTTTTCAAGGGGTATTGAACTAGATTCTGCAAGGAATCAATAGTATAGTCTGGTAGCTGGATGATATTCTCATCGAAACCCCAACCAACACACCCATCATGTGGTGTTGCATGTGGTACTCCAATGTTTGGAGAAGCATGCAGTATGAGTGAAACCACACAAATGTGAAAAGTTCCAAAACATTGTAGACGTTTTGGGAACAGATTAGACAAGGACTGTCTATATCCTAGAAAGGAAAAGGTCAACAATCCAGAATGCACCCATTCCCAAGAACATCACAGAGCTGAGATCATTTTTGAGCCTCTTGCATTGAGCTATGCTAAATGCATTCCACAGTAGCCACGATGCTACATCCACTGAACGAGCTTTTGAGGAAAAGAAAGAAGTTCCTTGGAAATGGCTGGATAATTGTGAAAGAGCATTAAAACCGTGAAAAGATTTGTTGTTGGGAAGTTCTGTGCTTGTACATCACAATGAACAGAGATCAAAAGTTAGCATGTAATGCTTCAGCATATGAGGTAGGAGCTGTGATTTACAATGCGTTTGATATTTGAAACGAGAGACTGGTTGCATTCACATCATGCACTCACTGTCTGAGACCGAACAAAATTATGCCCATTTTATTGCCCACGAAATTGAATGAGGGGCATTGTACCCAATTTTGAGTAAAGCAGTTCGACGAATACTTGTATGGTTGCAAATTTATCTGTGACAGACCATAAACCCCTTACAGCTAATCTTGGCCCCAAATCCCCCGGTTCTGATTTTAGCAGTACCCAATACGCAAAGGTGGGTCATACCGATGATGTTGAGTAAAAGCAATCAGTTGATCATGGTAATGCTGATGCAATGTCTATGCTGTCATTGCAGTTGACTGTAGAAATAGACCACGTGTTCTACTTTTCACTTGTATATGAGCTGCCGATCACAGCAGATGTTGACAGGGCAACCAAACAGGATCCGGTTTTGTCAAGAGTACATGACTGTAGTTAATAGTGGGCCAAAACATGTTGGAGGACGAGACAAGTCCTTATTGCGTTAAAAGCGAGTTGTAAGAAAAACAAGAGTTGTATCTTGTGGGGAACATTTGCATGATCAGCATTTTGGAACATGTATGACAGACTTTAACGCATAGTTACCTATGGTGGCCAGAGTTTGATAAGGAAATATAATGCATAGAAGTGGTTCTTAACCTTTTTAAAGGTGCCGAACCCTAACGAAACCCACCAAAGACTTGCGGAACCCCTAAAATTTGACAAAAAAATTAAGAAGAATTGCATCTTTATGCGTTTTCTGTTCTTCCTTTCGGGAGGCGATCTGGGAAATGCGTAGTTTTGCTTTGGCAAGGGCCAACCTCAAATCATTTTTGCATGCAAGCCTGCTCCTTTTCTTTGTTTTAATGTCCACCAGTTTCGAAAACGCATGCTCACAGAGATAAGTTGTAACGAACAGCGTGAGGATCTCAAGGGCAATTTTAGCGATGTGAGGATACCCTTCCATTTGGCGGCACCAAAACGTTGAGAGCGTTGTTGTGCCGAAGAGTTGTTGTTGAGTCTGGCTCTGCTGAAGTTCGATGAGGTCGTCGAGGTATTGGTCGTTGTCATCTGCCGTTGCAACGTCGAAAGTAAATGGCTGCCGCACCCCTGCTGGGTATTGCTCTTGGTCGGGGAGGTAGCCATCGAATGACTTTCCCAGGTCATCCAAGTGTGTGGCAATCGCTTGCTTCAGCTCCCCCAGTACAGCAGTGCCTCCAACTTCAGACTCATCTTCGATCCCGCTCACGCACTCGTCCAGTAGCGAAAAGTTTGCGAAGTTGTCGTTCTCTGTTCGCAGCCTCCACAACAGTAACTTATTTTGGAAAGCGCTCAGCTTTTCTTCAGATTCGATAACATTCACTCTACCGCCCTGCATCTGGCCATTGAGATGATCGAGTGCGTCGAAGAGGTCAGTCAAGTATGCCAAGGCGAGGATGAACTCTGACTCTTGGAAGTGCGTTGCATGGCAATGCTGGTGTTCTCGCAAAAACAGGGCAAATTCTACACGCAAGGCAAAAACACAGCTCATTACCTTCCCTCGTGATAACCATCGAACGTTAGAGTGGTGGAGAAGGACTTCGAATTCAGAGCCGATTTCATTGCACAGCTCTTTGAAGATGCGATGATTCAGAGCATGGCTTCACATGTAATTCACAGTTTCAACAACGATTTTCAGAACATTGGCCAGCTTTGGAGGCAGGGTTTTTGATGCCAGCGCATGTCTGTGCAGGACGCAGTGCATGACGATGATGTGTGGTGCATCGGCCTTCACCAGCGCTCCAAAACCGGAGTTGCATCCCAGCATGGCTGGAGCCCCGTCCGAGCAAACTGCAGACACCATGTTCCACGAGAGGCAGTTGCTTCTGGAGAAGTCGTCCACAAGCTTCTTCACGTCAGCTGCCTTCGTCGTTGTTGTGAGAGGCTTGCAGAACAGAAAGTCTTCCTTGATCTCGTCTCCTTTGACATAACGCACAAATAAGATGAGCTGGCTCAAATTCGAAACGTCGGTGGTCTCGTCGAGTTGAAGGCTGAATTTCGCCGGGCTCGTGACTAAATCTGCAACTACCTGGGCAAGGATGTCGTCGCTCATGTCGTCGATTCTGCATCTGATGGTGTCATTTGAGAGTGGAATGAGACACAACTTGTTTTCAGCAGCTTTTCCTAGCATGATGTTGGCCATCTTCAACGCGGCCGGTTTGATGAGTGTCTCGCCAACGGTGTGCGGTTTGCCCTGCTTTGCGATCAGGTACGCAACTTCATACGAGGTGACGAGGATCGGTTTGCCAATTGGAACGAAGCCGAGAGTGGGCAAGGTAGCACTTGCGTCGAATGGGACTCTTCAATTTGAATTCATCCAGCGTTGCGTCTTTGTATTGCCCCTCTCCATGCAGTTTTTGAAGTGTTCCCGTAGTTTTGCTGGTGCTATGCTGGAGTTGCTCAACTTGACATTGCAAAGCATGCATTGAGGACGCTGACTTCCGTCCTGTTCCGTCAAACACGTGAACCCGTACTGCACGTAATCCTCCGACCACTTCCTTTTTTTGCTCGACATACTGCAAAAAAAAAAAAAAAAAAAAAAAAAAAAAGTAACAAACTGATTTTATCAAGTTCGGGCAAATAATATGAGAAAAATTAAAAAAGGAACATGCTTAAATATAATCAGTACCCCTCTGAAAACAGAAATTTTAACGAAAAAAACATAACTGATAGTTACGATGATGGGATTTATTATCTACTCAACTCTATGTCACCTCAAATCCCATTATAATATTACATAGAAAACTGCGAATTGTTCGTTTTGATTGGCGACCAAAGGAGTTATATCACCTCCACCTAATTTTCTGAGTAATTCAATCATATTTTATAATCACCATCCACTTTTGAGTTTAATATAACTCTGAACCCGCCATGCATATCCAAACATTTCCAACGTACTTTTCAATTAATAAGCAACTCCAAAGTAAGGCGCGACCAATGACGCACGGCACACGGCAAGCTAATCGAGGCTATTCACTGGAATTTCCGAACACCTGCAAAGTCCAAAATCCAGTAAGTAAGCAAGCAAGTAAGCACCATCAACAGAATAATTAGCAAGTTACTCATTGATTCAACTTACTACAGTCAGTGTGAAACAACTTATCTTAAACACAGACCAGAGAAACCATGAATGGGATGGGAATACAATTACAAATAACATTTCCATTCGTTCGTAACATACAAAGCAAAATAATAATCTATCTATAATTCCAGTAATCTCTGTGTGTCTGTGTGTCTGTGTGTCTGTGACCGCTGTTTCTCGACAACCACGGGTCCGATATACTTGAAACTTGCCAGGTATATTGCTGGGGACCCGAGGATGTGCCTTTTCAAGGTTTGAAATTAATCGGACAAGTACTTACCGAGCTATGGCGATTTAGCCGTTCGCCGTTCGCTTTGGCGTTGCGAATGGACCAAACCATTCATGTAAATAGAGGGGGGGGGGGGGGGGTTCTGTGGTCGTTCGCTTTGGCTTTGCGAATGGACCAAACCATTCATGTAAATAGAGGGGGGGGGGTTCTGTGGTCGTTCGCTTTGGCTTTGCGAATGGACCAAACCATTCATGTAAATAGAGGGGGGGGTTCTGTGGTCGTTGCGAATGGACCAAACCATTCACATCGAATCATCGAATCACATCGAATGGACCAAACCGTTCGCTTTGGACCAAACCATTGCATGTAAATAGAGGGGGGGGGTTCTGTGGTCGTTGCGAATGGACCAAACCATTCATGTAAATAGAGGGGGGGGGGGGGGGGGTTCTGTGGTCGTTACTGCCACGTGGTTTCAAAGTTTTTTTTTGTTGTTGTTGTTTGCACGCATGTTTTTTTGCACCCACGTACGGGCACGCCCTAGGATGTTTACACACACACACCCCTACACAAATTTTTTTTTTTTTTTTTTTTTGGCAAGGAACGGGCACCCACGTACGGGCACGTCCTAGCTTATATATAGTACGGGCATGCCCTAGTATTAATAATAAGCATAATTACACATAGATTCAAAATTGATACAAAATTAAAAAAAAACAAAAAAAAACAAATTGCAATGTGTTTCGGAGGACCTCCGCCGAACCCCTGAGACTGGCTCACTGAACCCCTGGGGTTCAGTCGAACCCAGGTTAAGAACCACGGGCATAGAGGGTCAGTGTACCACATGCCAGTCAGTGAACAAGATGAGCACCATTATCAGCATCACATCAACAATGTAACATCAATTGATGATACATCATTATCAACAATGTCAACATCACCTTTAGAGACATGGAAAAGAATATGCAAAGGTTGCATGTAGACTTTTCTGAACTAGAGAGACAGTATTTGTTCATAATGATGGTTACTCCAAGGGGGTTGGGGTATTTTGGATGAAGAAAACCCCAACAAGCAAAATTTTGGACATTTTTGAATTTCATGTTTTCTTCCTATGGCTTTTCAGAAGGAATTGTTTCTGACAATAGACCTCAATTCATTACAGAAGAGTTTAGACAATTTATGAGTAGGAACAGTGTCAAATAAACCAAGGCACCACCATACAATCTAGATTCTACCAGAGCAGTTGAGAACAGTACAAAGCATCAAATATGCCCTCACAAAATGGATGTTTGATCCAAATCCTAAGAAATGCCAATTGTCATTGGACCACAAACTGGTAAATTATATTTTAATGTATTGGAATATGCCTCAACAGAATTGAGAACACCAGCCGAGCCATTTCTAAAAAGGATGCCACAGACTTTGTTACTTTGTTGAAACCAAATTTGGCACAGTCGGTAGTAGAAACAATTTAAGCACAAGGTGTGGCATTCTAGGAGAGGAGTTAAAAAATAAAGTGTAAGGCTAAACCAGAGGAAGGTCAGAATTAAAACCCATCACCAAAAATTGATGAAGTTCTAACCAGGAAGAGCGGTGAAAATGTGGGCCTCGCACACATTTCTTTGTGTATAGAGTCAAGGCTAGAACACTGAACAGATCAGGATGCCACAGGTCAAAGGAACAGGAGAAAAGGAACAGAAAGGTAGGGGGGGTGGCGGGGGGGACCACTCGGTGATGATCCTCAAAAGAGCCCTCAGAACAAAACCTTGAAAATAAGAAAACTTCACAAACTAGTCCATGAATCATGATCCCTTACTAAAATGGAGGTCGATACTTTGTGATCTGGGAGAACTCCATTCTACCTTCTGAAACCTGCATATGGAGATTGCATCCAATGACAGACAGACACCACTTTGTCTCCTAGCAGACATATTCCTTGCTCATCCACTGTGACCCAGGAAATTGTATAGATACTCCTAACTGACTCTTGTCTGGGTTGATCACAACACCATACTTAGCCAAGTGGTCGAATAGCATTCTCAGTTGTGTTGCATGCTCGTCTTGTGTTGAGCTAGCCATTAAGCGGTCTTTGAGACATGTCGTTGTAGGTCTTCGAGACAGGACAAAAGGCAATCCTCATGTGACGTTGTCGAGGAAACATTGAAACATCTGAGCTGCGTTACGTAGACCAGATGGCATACACACAAATTCAGAGTCCAAACAGTGTGGTAATAGCCGTCAGAGATATCAGGCTCAATGGGGATCCGATGGTAAGCTATAACCAGATCTATTTTAGAGGAAACTCGAGCACTTTGCAGAGAAGAGAAGTCTTGGAGGTATGGCAATGGCACAGTTGGATCTGACGAGTGCTCGATAATCTCCACAGGGCCGCCAGTCTCCTTGTGTCTTTTTCAGGACCATATGTAAGGGGGAGGATCAGTTACTGCTCAATGGGCGGATAACACCGAGCTCCAGCATATGACCTAATTCTGTCTTAGCAAGAGATTGACAATCAGGAGCTTGTCGGCGAGGTCTCGCTTTTTGCAGGTGTGCCTCAAGTCTATGTGATGTGCAGAGGCGGAGAGCCGGCACGGTCCCCGAGGCAAGCAACCTTGGTGCCCCACCCCTCCCCCCCCCCCCGTCTCTCTTTTATAACCTTTAAGGAACTATATTTAATGAAAAAAAAAAAAAAAAAAAAAATGGTCACTTTTATTTAGCCATATGATCAAAAATAGAGATAATGGGACGTTTGGACCAGTCGAGTCAATTCGCACCCTCGACTGTTGAACACTTTCTCCACAAGATTGGCAAAAAAAAAAAGTGAGATGAAGGTTAATAATCTTTTTTTGACAAAGAGAATACAAATGCAATTCTTTGTAACGCACATTTCTGGTTAATAACAATTTTCTGTAAAGTTTGAAACTGTACCATTAACTGCGGTAAATGTTTTATTTCCGGCAAGAAACCCGGCAAGGAAAGCAAAATCAGCTTCTGGGTTTAAATGTAACGATGAGGAAATGAGGATGAGCCGATGAGGGGTTTTCACTGTACCCCTCAACGGACCCTGGGTCCTGAAGCAGCAGCCCCCCTGGTACCTCCTCTTGAGGCGCTTGGTGATGTGTGATGGAGTGTTTGACTACGACATCACTGTACACAGGTCGAGTTATGCTGGAGTATTCATGGATGAGGTGCTAAATTGTGAGGTGTTAGCACTCTTCACACACATCAGACTGATGGTCGATCCTTGTTAACCAATCCCTCACATAGCAAGATTGGTCGTGATGTCAATAAGCTGATAATGTTTTATATCCACGAACAAGCCAATCTGATTGAGAAAAATCCGCTCCACCGATGGGTGTAGGCAGCTCAGCGACGATGAATAACCAACGAAAAACTCGACATTCCCAGATCAAGGATCAAAGACCTCACGCCATAGATGGCTATAGGCGAGTGGTTAACTGCTTGAAGTTGTGGCGTGTGTTAGACTAGGTCTTGTTTTCTGTCATGTATGGCAACATGTTCACTTCGGCCCCAGTATCAACATGTATGCTAATGTTCTTGTCAGTGATGGAGAAAAGACGACTCTCACGGTGACCGTTAAAGCGTGTCGCTCCTAGCTGCCGGTCCCCGCAATTCCCATGCATGGTGGAAGTGAGCTTCATAAATGAACATAGCGGCGGCACACACTTCTGGGCTGCTGTATCAAGACGCCAATGGCAGCAACATTCTGTACCTTCACGCCCAAGACGAGGATGACTATTACTTCGGCTTCTGCCATGCTGTTTTGGGCCCGATTGTGGGGGGGGGGGGGGGGGAACTCCCCCTGCACTTGTGCCATGAGCTGGTTGACGGTCGACTGCAAATTCTGGATGACGAATGATCAGATGTTGCTCCAAGTGGCTGGCATATAGCAGTAGAGATGGAAGGTGTAGGTGCTGCTACTTCCACAATCTTGTCAGCGATCTCAGCAAGCTAGTAGAGGCCAGGATGATTTCAGCATTTTTGGATAAACACTGCAAGAAGAGCTGTTTCAAAATGTTATCTTCCAGCTTGGCATCACCCAAAAGCTGCCTCATCATCATAAGGAACAGCAATGGTTTTTGTCTCCCAACTCTTCTGAGATGAGCAGTTAGTGTAAGCTTTTCTGCTCAGATGCGGATGTACGCTGAACGAGTTCAGACTGGAACTTGTCCTATCTATCCCCCCTCTGCGGGTTGATAAGAAAATCTCTGACCTTTTGCGCAATCTTGCTTGCAGGGAACTAACTGTGAAAGCAAATTTTGTATCCTGCGTTGTGATAGTTCGAGTCAGGAACTGCGCGCTTCCACCTGCGCGAACCATAAGATTGGGTCGTTGGGCCAAAAGGGAGGGAGTGAAAGCCGTGACTGGGGAAGGTGATGTGTCCTCTGTAGACGTGTCATCCACAGGAGCGTATAACTTGGGATTAGATGATGATTGGCAATTCAAAATAGAGACTCCAAATGTGCAGAAACTCATAAATCTAAGCTACCGTATCACGTCAGGGTCAACAATGTAAAAATTATGGTGGTGTTGTCACCGATTCGTCAATTCCACCTTTGTTGTTATTGTATACTTGTAGGATTTTTAGTTTCAGGTAATATTGTTGTTAAGATTTCTGTGTGAAATGGAGATGACTTTCGTAAAAGGTAAAAAATAAATGTTTGTGGAGGAAAAAGAAAAATGCGGCAAAGAAACCGGAAGAGGAGAGAGGAAAAAGATCGGCAGGGGATAGAGACAGCAGTGAGACGCATCGAGGCTGCGGGCGGAGTTCCTCGATATTGGTCGCGAATGAATTGAGGCTTCCCGTGAAAGGGATTGCCTGAGACATTGTCCCATATTGCAATTGCAATTAAACCTGTGTCTCAGGTGTAGTGAAATGTAGGAATTCTAAGTTATAACCCAGGTGTAGTAACATTTCTCGCCCACTGAAGTGCTCTTATAAATATCCATCCGCTGAAAGCGAGGGGAAGACCTATGACCATTACGTGCTTACTTAGGATGGTGAGGAAATCATACTTGCATGGGGCTTGCTTAATTGTACCCGACACTATATATACTCCTGATGCCTATTAGTGCACATGAATGATGGCTGTTATGTATTCTTCCTTAGATGCTGTTTGAGATCGATTCAGATTAAACTTGGATTGAGAAAGCGGTTGCGAGACTGATATTACAACACTTAATCTGAATCATCTCCAGTCACCGTTCGAGATGAACAAGCTTCTGCAACTACCTAATTTCAGTGGGGATCCTCAAGCTGATGATGCGGCGAGCCAGCTTACACATTGGTTATGTTTGCTCGAAAGGTACATGGAGACGTATGCTGACATCACGGATGCGCAGAAACTCTCGGATCTCAAATGTCACGTGACTAACACCATCCACGATGACATCTCACATTGTCCCACATATGCGACATTGGTGGCGGCGCTTCGGAGTACCTACATCAAGCCTCGATGCGTGGTCTATACCCGATGCAAGCTCGCTACTCGGAGGCAAGACCCCTCAATCGCTTGAGCAATTCCTTCAAGAACTATGTTGGCTGGGAAAGGAATGTGCACATGAGGTTCGAACTCAGGAACAAATGTGTGACGATCTTATGGGAGACTCCTTTGTGTCTGGGCTTCATTCACCCTCTATCCATCAACGTTTGCTTGAGAATCCCACCCTGGTCCTACAAGGCACGTATGATCATGCACGAGTACTACAGTTGGCACGGGCTCAATCGGAGTCGTATGGTCGACCTTGCGTAACTGCTGGACTCACTGGGGAGAAACGTCCGGAGTTTTCCTCTACCATGGAACGAGAGGTTGCTGATACCCCTATGGAGCCGAGCCAGCCAGAAGACCTCGGAGCCAAGCTAGCCAGAAGACCTTGGAGCCGAAGGTACGAGCCTGGCGGCAGCCGCCTCTTTCAGAGGCAATACTAAGTGCTATTTTTGTGGCAATCGGAGGCACCCTCGAGCCACATGTCAGGCACGGGACACGACGTGCCACACGTGTGCCAAGAAAGGTCATTTTGCGAAGGTTTGCCGCACCTCGAGAGGGCGGCGTTCGACTCTGGCTGGGATCACCACGAAGCGCGAGGCCCGACCCGGGCCTATAGAAGTCCCGGCACTGTACGGACCGAGGGGTTTGGCGAGCGCCGTGCTACCGGTGCTAGTCATCGAAGGTCAGTCTGCTAATGCTCTTGTGGACACAGGGTCGACGGAGAGCTACATCGACATGGCCCTTGTACGATGGCACGGATGGCCAGTTTTGGGGATCTCGAAGAATTTTCATGGCTTTGCAGTCGCTCTGGATGCGCACCAAAGGGGAATGCCATGTCAAGTTAGTGGTTAATGGCACGATGTATCTGGATGTCCGTTTGATGATTGTCTACTCGATGTGCCGACGTACTGTTGGGACATGATTTTCTTCATCGGCATGGGCGTCTGGAGATGATGTTTGACAGGGAAACTACTCTCTGTGTGTGCTTTGACCGGAATGTCTATAGAGCCGCTGTCATTATTCCCGAGTCTAACCTCCGACTGCATGCCGGTCGCGATTAAGTCAAGACGACTCACGGGCCGACGAGCAATTCATCGCCGAGGAGACTAGTCGGCTTTTGAAGGAGGGGATTATCGAACCGAGCCGATCACCCTAGCGGGCTCAAGTATTGGTGGTCCAAACTGAGAATCATCGTAAGCATATGGTAATCGATTATTCACAGACTATTAATAGATTCATGCAGCTGGACGCGTACTCGCTTCCCGGCCTAGACTCGCTTGTTCGACAGGTTGCTCAATGCGCTGTCTATAGTACGCTCGATTTGCGTAGCACGTATCATCAGGTACCCATCCGCGAGACAGATAAACTCTTTACGGGGTTCGAGTCAGGACAACGGTTGTATCAATTCACGCGTTTGCCCTTCGGCGTAAGCAACGCCGTTGCGTGCTTTCTAGGGACGATTGATGACAATTGCCAAGGAGCAATTAAAGGATGTCTTTGTGTACCTTGATAATCTCGCAGTGTGTGGACGAGATCAAGTGGACCACGACGCTAATCTGCCCGTGGTTATTACAGGTCGCGCGACAATATAATTTAACCATCAACGAGGACAAATGTCGCTACTCCGCGAGGACGATTGATCTTTTAGGGCACACGGTGACCCAAGGAAAGATAACACCCGACAAAGAGTGCCTGTGACCCTTGTTAGACATGGTGGCGCCGCGTGACCGTGCGTCCTTGAGACGGGCTCTAGGCTTGTTTGCACATTATTCTCATTGCGTCCAGAATTACTCCGAGAAGCTCCGTCCACTTGTTGATTGCAAAACATTCCCGATGACCGAGGCAGCAAAAGCTGTCTTTCAAAGGCTGAAGGTAGACATAGCTAGCTCGGCCGTGACCTCGGTGGATGAGAACATACCGTTTGTTTTGGAAACAGACGCATCCGACTGTGCCATCGTGGCGACCCTGACCCAAGGGGGGAAACCGGTCGCCTTCTTCTCTCGCACCCTCACAGATAGTGAGAGACGCTATTCTGCTGTCGAGAAAGAAGCCTATGCCGTGATAGAAGCAATAAGACGTTGGAGGCCGTATTTGCTTGGCAAGAAGTTCAAAGTAATTACCGATCAACAGAGCATTGCGTTTATGTATGACACGCGACATGTACAGCGCATTAAAAACGAAAAGATAACTCGTTGGCACATAAAATTTGCCGACTACAGTTTCAAGATCACATATCGCCTGGGGCAGGAGAATTTAGCTGCGGATGCGTTATCCAGGCCTGGGGTGTGCGCGGGCCTCACCACAGGCGAGGATCTCCGCAAACTTAATGAATCGCTATGCCACCCGGGTGTGACGCGATTGGTGCATTTCGTGCGCAGCCAGAACTTGCCCTATTCCGTGGAGGACGTTCGTCGTTTGTGTCGAGCATGTCCTGTTTGCGCGGAGCTGAAACCGCGCTTCTGCAAACCAGAAATGGGGACTTTGATTCAAGCTAGCCGGCCGTGGGAGAGATTAGCTATGGACTTCAAAGGGCCTTTGCCAGCATCCGGCTCGTATCGTTATCTTCTTACAATCATCGACGAGTACTCCCGATTTCTGTTCGCCTTTCCGTGTCACGACATGACCTCCGGGTCGGTTCTTCGCTGCTTGAGGCTCTTGTTCGTGATGTTCGGTTATCCTGCGACGGAGCCGTGGTACCGACCCAGTCGCCTGAACTGACGAGCGCCAACTGAGGAAGACCTGGGTAAATCAGCTGACAGCTCGGATGTATATAGAACCCGCACGGGGAGAGAGCCGTCGTCTGGAGTGCTTTGGTTGGTAGTAACTCCTTGATAGGTGTTCTTTGGGTTTTTTTTTTGGTATACAGCTACAATTGATTGCTGATTAGTACGATGTGTATTCTGCTAAAATGGCTTGCTTGCAAAGTTTTTGCTCTCTGGGAAGATTGAAGTGAAACGCAGGAACTCTAAGTTATAACCCAGGTGTAGTAACATCTCTCGCCCACTGAAGTGCTCTTATAAATATCCATCCGCTGAAAGCGAGGTGCAGACCTGTGACCATTACGTGCTTACTTAGGATGGTGAGGAAATCATATTTGCATGGGGCTTGCTTAATTGTACCCGATATTATATATACTCCTGATGCCAATTAGTGCACATGAATGATGGCTGTTATGTATTCTTCCTTAGATGTCGTTTGAGATTGATTCAGATTAAACTCGGATCGAGAAAGTGGTTGTGAGACTGATTTTACAACATCAGGTTTTGGTACCAAGCGTGAACCAAGCCAACTGCCAACTGCCAACTGCCAACTGCCAACCAAGCCAACGTACCGAGCCAACTGTTGGCGGGAAAGCAAGCGCCTCCATTACAGGCTGATCCGCCATTTTTCCTCAATGAGGCCATCCGCATGGTGCATCATGTTTTGTCGTTGGGATTCCCATATCAACATCATAGTGTGGATCGCCGTGGGTTCCCATATAGACTTAATTCCCACATCAACCTCTTCGTGTTGATCGCCGTTGGTTTCCATATCAGCTTAATCGTTGGTTGACGTGGGGCGTGGATTGCACTCACGTTTTGGGGGACCGTTACTGTGTTGCCATCAGCCCGTCCTCTCACCTCGTAACCCTTCATCCGCATACCTGCCTATTGTTCTTGCCGTTCTGCACGACTTCGATCTTCGCCCACCGTGGGGATTAGTGCATGGACTTTGGGATTGCTACATTCCACTCATGTCTGGCATATCATGAGTTTATTGATTGGAGAGTATTGGGGAATGATGGTACCATCATACAGTGCATTCAGAAAGTATTCAGACCCCTTCACTTTTTTCACATTTTGTTATGTTGCAGCCTTATGCTGAAATCGTTTAAATTCATTTTTCCCCTCATCAATCCACACTCAATACCCCATAATGACAAAGAGAAAACAGGATTTTAGAAAATTTTGCAAATTTATTGAAAAGAAAAAACTGAAATATCACATTGACATAAGTATTCATACCCTTTGCTATGACACTTGAAATTTAGCTCAGGTGCCTCCCATTTCTCTTGATCATCTTTGAGATGTTTCTACACCTGGATTGGAGTCCACCTGTGGTAAATTCAATTGATTGGACATGATTTGGAAAGGCACACACCTGTCTATATAAGGTCTCACAGCTGACAATGCATATCAGAGCAAAAACCAAGCCATGAGGTCGAAGGACCTGCCTGCAGAGCTCAGAGACAGGATTGTGTCGAGGCACAGATCTGGGGAAGCCCACAAAAAAATTTCTGCTGCATTGAAGGTTCCCAAGACCACAGTGGCCTCCATAATTCTTAAATGGAAGAAGTTTGGAACAACCAGGACTCTTCCTACAGCTGGCGCCCAGCCAAACTGAGCAATCGGGGGAGAAGGGTCTTGGTAAGAGGTGACCAAGAACCAGATGGTCACTCTGGCTGAGCTCCAGAGGTCCTGTGTGGAGATGGGAGGATTTTCCAGAAGGACAACCATCACTGCATCACTCCACCAATCTGGGCTTTATGGTAGAGTGGCCAGATGGAAGCCTCTCCTCAGTGGAAGACACATGAAAGCCTGCTCGGAGTTTGAAAAAAATCACCTAAAGGACTCTCAGACTGAGAAACAAGATGCTGTGGTCTGATGAAACCAAGATTGAAGTGTGTGGCTTCTGGCAGTCCCCAGTTGCGCTCGGCAAACATGGTTAAATGGGAGTAATTGTGGATGTTCCACCGAGATGCTGCAAACACTCCTCGGCATCTGGGTCGAAAGGTCTCAGCGGGTAAACACGTCGTGAAATGTTGATTTTCAGCAGTGGTGAAACGAGCCATGGTAAAGATGACTATTCCACCAAATAAAAGGCGATCCGGAAATGGCGGAAGGAAATCGCAGTTCACGGCAACGCCCCCTGTGGTGTGGAATAAAATAACTGGGAAGTAAAAAAATTTTTTATCCGGTCCACAAGAGTAGCTGGCGGGTAGTGAGGTAGTACTCTGCCAATAGTCCCGAGGAAAGTGAAACAGTGCAGCATGGTAATTGACCAACTCCACTATACTTGCCTTGAAGCTCTCAAAACTCTACAGAAGGTATTGTGGTGCAAGAATCTTCTCTTTTTCTTGTCCTTTTATTTTTCGTGTTCAGGTCCTCAGAGTCGATTGTTTGTTCCTGGTTTTAGACCATGCCCAGCTATCAGAACATTTGCTCGGAACAAGCTTGGTGAATCAATTCTGCCTGCACCGTCAGCTCATGAAGAAAATGATGCATGTAAAAATAGAAGCCACTACAGGTTTATCCACATTAACCATATAATGCCTCCAGATTTTGAAAAGGATGACAGTTGTGGTGAGTCAGTTCATTTTGATGAATCAGAGAGCATGACTGCAAGTAATGTGCCATGCATCAATACATAGTTGGTTGTACCAGAAATGAGTCCAGAAGGAAATCAGAATTCAAATAACACTCAGGGTTAGACAAATGTACAGACTGTAGGTGTTGAGAATGCAAGTGTAGGTCAAGGGCAGCTTGAAAAGATAACGAGATTCTCAGTGCAGAATGAGTACAACTCCTTCAGATGTTCGAAGTTCTGGTCAAGAAAGACTATATGCACTTCTGAATTGGAAACCAGTGCTTAATCCTTTATAAACACCAAACCTGTAAGAACCAAAAGTCAAATGGAATGAAGCCTGAGGCTGTTTGATGATAATATGATGCATGTTTATTTGTCAATATTCATATGGTGTATACATTTCATGTACAAATTGTACTCATCAAGTTGGTCTTCATTATGAGGGGAGGAGTGCAATGTATTGTCATAGCGCCATCTCGTGTACAGTGGCAATTGTAATAAATGGGCACATCAGAAGTCTTCCGAGCCGCCGACAAGTGCACTCGATGTGTCTGGTCGTAAAGATACTACACAAACCTGGATCGTCAACCTCCTCTATGCGCACAAACATGCAGCTGGTGATGGCTCCTTACTATCACTTCTATTTGTGTAGGCTGGTGTGTTCCTTGGCAACATGTTTGGGCCAATCGTCTTTGTTTTCATTAATGATCTCTGGCACCGTGGAAGATTCTTTAGCATTTTGCAGAGAACATTATGACAACTTTCACCATCCCTCTCAGCAAACCATTAAATTTTCAAAATATTATCTAATACTTGGAACAGTACATTCAATCCAAATAAGTCCCACATCTTCACATTTTCTCAGCCTGGTGTTGGCTTAACGGTTAAGGTGGCTGACTTGAGATGTTGGGTTCCTGAGTTCGAGCCTCTGTCACGCTATTGAATGAACACCAGGTGTGTTGACTCAGCCCGTCATCCTTCCAAGGTCGGCAAAATGAGTACCAGCTGCCTGGTAATGGGGGGCATTGCATCAGCGACACAGCCGCACCCACAGAAAACGATTCAGCCAAGCAGGCACAGGCTGCATATGAACCACCATCCACCAGAGTTTCACTCCACAAGGACCGTCTGCAAAACCACCATTTTACTTTGTTGATCAACCTTTAGAGGTTGTCATTTGACAATTTGGACCTCCCCATCAGTCACGACTCCAAGATAAACTACATGTCCAAACTAGCTCTATTAAAGTCAGAGGTAGACTGGGGATTCTGCAATGGGAACAGTCTTTCCTTGGTTCTGCAAAAATCCTGGTCTATAAAATATACCTCGGTGGAGTATTTTGAATTCCAGTGTATCTGCTCCCTCAAGCTGTGGAGGCCAAGGCTCTGAAAGATTCCCCATCAAAAGGCTGTCACACAGGGCTTATTGCTTCCTCACCAGACTGGTTGGCAGTGTTTTGATCTTCTCGTCTGGCATCCAGTCTTGCATGCCCTCCGCCCACCCATATTTTCAGCCATCCACCCTTTCCTAGCTGCAGACATTACTCTCATCGTCAACCTTTCAAAGTACATGCTTCTTACTCACCAGCTTTACTTTGTTTTTTATTTTCTTACCTGTAAAGCCACCTCCCTGTGTCTGTCCAATCTTATTCCTCCAAGGTTGGCGCTTGGTGCCATCTCCATTATTCCCGCTAATGTAATGCTGCCAAATCCCACCTTTTCATACAGGTCGCTTGTTTGTCCATCAAATGTTTAGTTGTTCCCTTACATTGGTCAAAACCCCTTCATCCTGTCATTTATGCTCTTCTTTATATTATTTTATATTATGAAATATCACCTCAACTTTATATTATTTAAAAAAAAACAAATTCCCATACTTTATTCTCCTCTTCTTTATTTCAATTTACTTTCCTCTTCCCCACCAACCTTCTCCCATCTGCAAAACATCGATGCCTCCATAGAAATACAAGAAAATAATCCATCCTGAAAGATGGGCTAATGTCCCCACTTTTATGATTGATGAGACACCAGGTGGTGCTATATGACGCACAATTACTTCGAGAATTGGGGTTTCCCCCACACCGCTGAATTCATTTTTATCCCCCAAAACATCAACATGCACACGAATACAACCACCGGTTTTCAACTCATTCTGTCTCGCGGTTCAGGAATTTGTGGAAGTATAACAAACACACAAACAGTGATATTTAGTTTGATAATTCCTCCACTTATGACCCTCAAAAGTTTTGATCGAGAGAATTGGCAATCTTATTAGGACTTGTAATACCCTCACTGGTTATATATTTTTTTTTAAACCACCTTTAGAGGCCATTTTTCCCCGCAAAGCGGGGGTTGGCCTTTTTCGGGCACCGTGGTTGTTGTTTGTTTTTTTAGGTCCCCTTTTTGAAGCAATGTTTTACGGCCGGATGCCCATCCTGCCACCAACCCTGTTTGTCACCTTTTTACGACACAGAGGGAATTACCAGTGAACTGGTACTCAAATATCGATACAAAAATATCGGTTATACGATACAAAATTAGAGAATTGCCTTGCTCAGCCACATCCTGAACCCTGGGAGTTATTAATCTTTTAATCTAAAATATGCAACTCTCCCCCAGCCATTCTCCTTCCAACTACAGTGCCTTCAGAAAGTATTCACACACCTTGACCTTTTTCACATTTTGTTGTGTTACAGCCTGAATTTAAAGTGGATTCAATCGAGATTTGTAACTAATCTACACAAAATACACCATTAATGTCAAAGTTGAGTTTTTCTTTTTAGAGATTTTTAGAAAATAATTAAAAATGAAAAGCTGAAATGTCTTGAGTCAATAGGGATTCAGCCCCTTTGCTATGACATTCCAAATTGAGCTCAGGTGCATCCATTTTCCTTTGATCATCCTTGGGATATCTCTACAACTTGATTGGAGTTCACCTGTGGCCAATTCAATTGAATGTAGCTCGTACATGATTTAGAAAGAAACACACCTTTCTATACAAGGTACCGCAGTTGAGTTCATGTCAGAGAAGAAACTGTACCACGAAGTCCAAGGAACTGTCCCTAGAACTCTGTGATAGAATTGAGGAGGCATAGATCTGGGGAAGGGTATAAAACAATTTCTAGATTGTTGAAAGTTTCCAAGAGCACAGTGAGCTCCATCATTAGGAAATGGAAAGAATATGCAGCTACCAAGACTTCATAGAGCTGGCCGTCTGACCAAACTCAGCAACCGGGCAAGAAGGACCTTGGTCAGGGAGGTGACCAGGAAACCAATGACCACTGACAGAACTACAGATTTCCTTGGTCAAGGTGGGAGAACCTGCCAGAAGGACACCAGTCTCTGCAGCCCTTCACAAATCTAGCCTTTATGGGAGAGTGGCTAGACGGAAGCTACTCCTGAGAAATAGGCACATGAAAGCATGCCTGGAGTTTGGAAAAAGCCAAAAATGTACGTGAAAGAATCAGAGCATGAGGCAAAAGATTCTGTGGTCTGTTGAGATGAAAATTTAACTCTTTGGCCTAAATACAAAGCGCTACATCTGGCAGAAACTGAGCACAACTCATCACCCATCTAACACCATCCCTACCATGAAGCATGGTGGTGGCAGCACAATGCTATGGGGAAGCTTTTCAGCAGCAGGGACTGGGAGACTTGTAAGGATGAAGGGAACAATGAATGGAGCCAAATACAGGTAAATCATTAAGGATAACCTGCTTCAGAGTGCAAAAGATCTTAGACTGCGACAAAGACTTGCGTTCCAACAGGCCAATAACCCGAAGTATACAGGCAAAGCAACACTTGAATGGCTTCAGAACAAGAAGGTGAAAGTCCTCGAGTGGACCAACTAAAGCCCAGACTTGAATCCCATTGAGAATCTGTGGAAAGACTTGAAGATTGCTGTTCACCGACGCTCCCCATCCAACTTGACAGAGCTTGAGTAAATCTGCATGGAAGAATTCGAGAAACTCGCCAAATACAGATGTGCAAATCTCATACAGACACACCCAAGAAAACTCGAAGTTGTAATCTCTGCCAAAGGTGCTTCCAAGAAGTAATGAATCAGGGGGTTGAATACTTGTGTGTATATACAGTCATGGCCAAAAACATTGGCACCCTTGCACATTTTTCAAATAACTCACAATTTTCTCTAAAAAGAAGTTGAAATTGACAAAAGTATTTGTTAATATTACAGAACCTTCGTTTTTTATTCAGAACTTAATATATCCTTTTAAATCAGAAAATAAATAGAAATGGCATTGACAAAATTATTGGCACCCTACACTTAATATTTGGTAGCACAGCCTATGGACAAAATACCTGCAGTCAAGCGCTTCCGATAGCCATGAATGAGCTTCCTACACCTCTCTACTAGCAGTTTGGCCCACTCTTCTTGTGCAAACTGCTCCAGTTCTCCCAGATTTGAAGGGTGCGTTCTCCCAACTGCTTCTTTCAGATCTCCCCACAGGTGTTCAATGGGATTTAGATCTGGACTCATTGCTGGCCACTTCAGAACAGGCCAGCATTTTGTCTTGAACCATTCCTGGGTGCTTTTAAAAAGTGCGTTTGGGGTCATTTTCCTGCTGCAAGCCCCATGACCTTTGACAGAGATCCAGCTTTCTGACACTGGGTTCAACATTGTGCTCCAAAATACCTTGGTAATCTCCTGATTTCATGATGCCACGCACACATTCAAGGCACCCAGTGCCAGAGGCAGCACAGCAACCACAAAACATCACTGAACCTCCTCCGTGTTTGACTGTAGGGAAGGTGTTCTTTTCTTTGAAGGCTTAATTTTGTTTTCTGTAAACACAGAGATGATGTGCTTCACTAAATAGCTCTAATTTGGTCTCATTTGTCCACAGGACATTATCCCAGAGGATTTTGGCTTGTTCAGGTGTGTTTTGGTATTCTCTTCTTTAAGGTCCAGATCTGCTGATCATGAACCAGTCAGGCTTTCTTATGTCTCTCTCTCAGCAGTGGGGTCCTCCTGGGTCTCCTACCATAGAACCCCCTTTCATTGAGGTGGTGACGGATGGTGTGAGTTGAAACTGTCGTACGTTGTGTCTGAAGGTCAGGTTGAATCTGTTGGACAGTTGATCGAGGTGCTTTCTCCACCATTCGAACAATCCTTAGCTGCAATCTTTGATCAAGTTTTCTCTTTCGGCCACGTCCAGGGAGCTACAGTGCCTTAAACTTCCTGATAACATCGTGTACGGTGGACACACAAACATCAAGGTCTCTGGAGATGGATTTGTAGCCTTGAGATTGTCCATGCTTGGCTACAATGTTGTGTCTCCTCCTCAGACATTTCTCTGGTTTTCTATCTTTTCTCCATGCTCATTGCAGTACACACAGTGACAAAACAGCAGAATGACTCCTTTTCTCCATTCAAACTGGTTGAATGAGCGATTTTTATATTGCAGGCACCTGCAAGTCACCACAGGTGAGTTCAATTCCAAAGTAAAGGATAATCACCCGTTTGAAATCCAATACTTTCTAACATCTTCTGAAAGGTACCAATAATATTGTCCGGGCCTTTCCGGGCTAACCCCCGCTCTTGCAGGGAAAACGGCCATAAAATGCCTGTTGTGTTGTGTTGTGTGTTTAGGATTTTTGTGTGGAATAAGCTAAGATTTAGTGATTTTTTCCCAGCTTTTTTTTTTTTTTTTTGCTCCACTACAAACCAAATATATACATATGTGGATACCAAAATATATTTTTATTTCAACAATTTTCTGGAAGAAAGGGTGAATTATTTGAAAAAAGTGCAAGGGTACCAATATTTTTAGCCACGACTAATATTAGACATTTCTGCATTTCACTTTTTATTACATTGTAAAAAATTTCTACAAAAAAAACAAAAATTCCACTTTGGCATTATGGGGTATTATTTGTAGATCAGTGACCAAAAAATCTCAATGTAATTAATTTTTAATTCAGTCTTTAACAACAAAATAGGAAAAAAGACAAGGGGTGTGAATACTTTCTGAAGGCACTGTACATCCACCAGTTTTAGCTTGTTCCATCCAGCAGTTTTAGATTGAATACGAGTCAAAAAAATAAAAACGCTCCTCAAATTATTTTTATTATATACGAGTGGGATAAGCTTACACATTGTTTAGGTAATAACAAACCGTGCTTCGTAAAGTACGTACCTAATAAATAGAAGCTTTATGATGATTATAGGCAAGTATCACCGACCTGCTGATAGATATCAATCGAGGTTTTTTCATTGATATATTTTACGGATGCGTTTACAGTTTGTACATAAACTTTGATTGAGATTTTTATTTTATGGTTATATAAATTACAATTTTCAAATGCAAGATATTGATTGAGGTATTTATTAATTTATTTAATTTTAATTTGGTTTTTTTTACAAAAGCGTTTACGGATTTTTGCGTAAATTTTCATTTACAGAGGCTTTCTGATGGTTCTGCGATTTCTTCCTGGTGTACCGGCTTTGATGGCCGGCTTCCAGCTTTCTACGACACCGGGTATCCAAGATTAATAACAGTCAGTGGTTAGAAAGAGCTTTATATATACACCATACATACATACATACATACATACATACATACATACATACATACATACATACATACATACATACATACATACTACGATATTAACATCATCCCTTCCCCCATATTTTCAAAGCACTTCCTTTTTCATCTTACTCAATGAACCTCTTAAATGATAATGACCAGGCCTTCTGCCTTTAACAGCTACTTCCTATAACCATGAGCATCCAATTCTTCCACAATGTGAACGTTTCTGCAACATCTTATTTTTCCCACAATTGGTAAGTCTTCTGTTTTTATACTTGGGCTAAGGCTCATTAATAGAACACAAACACACACAAGCTCTTTGGTTTATACCTTCATATACAATTTACATTGAGTGACCACCAACTAAAATAACCAGTCAATCTTTCACACATCTCACCTCATCAACAATGAGCACTTCCTCCAGCATCTGTGCAGCATGGTCATCCACACTGCCACTGCTGTCCTCAGATGAAGAAGAGTCCATGAGAGATTTTTCATTTATCTGCCTGACTTCATCCTCTTCAACACTTGATCCGATCAATTCCTCTTCTTCCTCATCATCATCATCATCGTTATCGGAGAAAGGATCTCCCACTCCATCCAGCTGAGGAAGAGATCTGTCCAAAAGCTTAACTACTCAATAAATGATCCTTTTCGGTATTCAACAACAATGTATATCAAGTGTACAAAATAATAATAATAATAATAATAATAAGCAGGAAAATTCACTTGAGGCAAACATTTAATGCACTTGAGCCCCAAAATATTTACGTTAAAGTCCTGCTCCTTCAGAAGAGCACAAGTTGAAGTTTTATCCAAAGTACTGGATAATTCTATGAAATGATGTCGATGCTTCAGCTAAATGGTGTTCAAACCCCCAATGATGCAAATAGTCTCAATTTGATGCATACCTGGGTCTTCACCTGAAGGGACTTGCTTTAGGACCAGTGACCATGACTTCAGTTCCTTTCACATCATTTATCCAGGTAAATAGACCCCACCAATTTTGGGAAAACCTCTATAGTCTATAGTCTATACCTTACATGAGACGAGGTCACCGTTGGTCAGATGGATATTAATTATTAGCAAATGGGAAAGGACCGAGCTGACCGAGTTCTACAACTTTTTATCCTGCAAGTCTTAGCTAGTTGTTTAAGCAAACCAACAATGTTGCACACCCCAAGGCCTGGACTTCTCCAATGTCTTCCTCAGCATTCTCTTTGAAGCCATCCATCTGGAACAGCAGCTGAGGTTCAAGCAACGAGTCCAGAAAATCCGGGTCAGCAAAGGGCTGTGCTTGACCCTGCCCGGTATTCTATCATTCCACAAAGAAAAATAAAGAAAGACAATTCTTGCTATCGATTTCATACCAATTTATAATTTCAAGGCCTTTTCATTGTTTGCCTGTTGTACATTTTCATTCTTTTACAAATGTTTAATTTTTAATGTATAAATTTGAGAGTGCATCTTGGAATTTCTGTAGCATCCATAGTGCTGAAATGTATTTTTTGTATCCAAAGCCGACCCTCGTGGAAGAGTAAGAGAACAGAGGTAAACAGAGAGAACACATCATGGGGGGAGGAGGGGAAGGGGACACCAACATCATGGTAGATGCACACAACAGAGGGACAGTTGGAGGAAAAAAATGGGTGACGAGAAGAAGGAGCAATGGGAGGGGAAGAATGAAGTGACATCAAATTGTAAGAGTACAATAACACTTTTATGTTTTATCAAAATTCATTATGCAGAATTATTGCTAGCACTGCGAAGTCACACACAAGATTCTTCAACGCAGGAGGAGGCCATTAGGCCAACCTCACAGGCACAATCCTACCAACTCTTGTATATCCCACAATACACAGTGTTTCAAGGTACTTATCCAATTCTACTTTAAATCCATCCACAGTCTGCTGCCACCACCTTCCAAGCTGCCACCACCACCAATCCTTGACCATTCCATGCAAATTGACTACTCTGAGTGAAACACCCCTGCCTTAACTCACCTCCTCATTACACTCAGGTGGCGGCGGCCACTGGGCCCATCACTGCCAATTCTGCAGAAAAAAACAAAACTCTCCTGCATTTATTCCTTCTATGCCCTTAATCATGTTCAACATCTCTATCAGATCTCCTCGTAATCGTCTGCTTTCGATTTTTTAAAGTCCCATCTCCTTCAGCCGCTCCTCATAGCTCAGTTTAGCTAGGCCTGGTATCAAATGTAGTTCATCTATGCAGAACCCTCTCGATGACACCTATATCCTTCCATAGACGTGTTGACAAAAACTGCACACAGTATTCGACAAACTTCACCAAATTCCGATATGGTATTAATATTACCTCTTTGGGATCTATAATTTATTCCCTACGAATAAAACCTAAAACCCTGTTAGCTTTAGCTTTAGGTGCCTGCCACTGCCCTGTCTACTTACCCTCCCACCCCCATATCTATTAACACCCCCACATCCTTCTGTGACAAACTCCAAGATTGTCTCTTGCACCATGTAATCCCCATTTTCATTATTCCGACCCATTCCCAGCACCTTAATTACATTTCCTTTTGTTAAACTGCATCTCGACCAAATTCCAGGGTTAAAGGTAAACTTGTACAGATGTGTTCATGCTTGATGGATTTTTTCCCTGTAGGCAGGTGAACCCTGGTGTTGGGCTAGCGGCTAGGGTGCCAGGTTAGGATTACCTAGGATCCTGGGTTCGAATCCCGGTCGATCGCTGAATTAACACCAGGGGGGTTGACTCAGCCTGTCATCCTTCCGAGGTCGGCTAATTGAGTACCAGTTCACTGGTAATTCCCTGTTTGTCGTTAAAGGCGGCAAAAAGGGTTGGCGGCAGGAAGGGCATCCGGCCATAAAACATTGCTTCAAAAAGGGGACCAAAAAACAACAACCACGGTTCCCGAAAAAGGCCAACCCCTGCTTTGCGGGGAAAAATGGCCTCTAAAGGTGGTTATTTTATATATTATAGGCAGGGGCGTCGAGAGGCAGCACGGGCCCCGAAGCAACCAACCTCGGGCCCCCCAACCCCACCCCTTCTCTTTTATAACTTAAGGAACTTTCTTTTGGGAAGATCCTAAATTAGAGTAGCAACCAGCTCATAAAGCAAAATCACAGCAGCCTTTTCAGCTCACAGTACAAGTGTTGAAAAGTAAATAAATTATTAACAAATCTATTATACAAGTTGAAGTTGGTGCACGTCGTACGTGTTTCAGAGTACGGAACATACAGTGCGGTCCAATTGTCCAAAGCGTCATGATTGCTCCAGACAAACGGCCTCAAATAGTATATAATAAAATGCACACAAAGAGAAAATTATTATTTATCCGTGTCATTTACCTGAATATTTTACTGAAAAAAAAAAACCAAATTGTCACTTTTCTTTAGCCGTATGATCGAAAATAAAGGAGATAGCGGGACGTTTGGACCGATTGAGGCAATTCGCACCCTCGACTGTTGAACATCAGTTCTCCCTAAGATTGGCAAAAAAAATACGTGAGAAGATGGTTAATTAATTTTTTTTGGACAAAGGGGATACAAACCTATTTTTTTGTAACGCACATTTCTGGTTAATAACCATTTTCTGTAAAGTATGAGACTAAAGCGCGGCGTTACACGCGCTGCTTGCGAGCAAGGAGGAAGCGGACAAGCGGTAACTTATAAGCGTCTTTATTTCAGGAGCTCACTGTAACACTGGTGCGCTCCGGGCTGCGCGCCCGGTGTATATCATGAGGCCACGCCTACCCCTCGGGCGTGGCCACCGCCCACTTGGTGCGCGGAATGATGTCACCACGCCAGTGGGCTTTTGTGTCTGCCACACGCGCCCCCCCAGAATTCCCGCGCACCTGGAGGGCCAGTTTGCGGGGCAGACGAATGACCCGGCCGAAGCGCCCCCTGGCGATCGGCGGCATCCGTGGTGATCATGTCGGGGTCACCAGTAAAGCGCGGCGTTACGCGCGCTGCTTGCGAGCAAGGAGGAAGCGGACAAGCGGTAACTTATAAGCGTCTTTATTTCAGGAGCTCTCTAACACTGGCGCGCTCCGGGCTGCGCGCCCGGTGTATATCATGAGGCCACGCCTACCCCTCGGGCGTGGCCACCGCCCACTTGGTGCGCGGAATGATGTCACCACGCCAGTGGGCTTTTGTGTCCGCCACAAGACTACCATTAAAAGCGGTAAAAGTTGTTTTGTTTCAGGCAAGAAAGCCGGCAAGGAAAGCAAAATCAGCTTCTGGCTTTAAATGTAACGATGAGGAAATGAGGATGAGCCGATGAGGATTTTCACTGTACCGGTTGAAAAAAATTACAAGAGAAGCACGGGCCCCTCAATGGACCCTGGGTCGCCAAGTAGCGGCCCCCCATGACCCCTCCTCTCGATTCCCCTGCCTGTAGGCTAGAGAAACTATAATCATCTGATGAGGAGAACCCATGGTACAAAAGCTGTGGGACCAATATGACAACAAATAAGAGCCGTTCACATGTTATACAAGGCAAAGGGTGGTAAATTGTGCAAAATACAAAGTGATAAAACAGAATTGAGAGAAGAGGGCAGGGGGGTAAGAGAGCATTGAAGAAAGGAGAGAAAAAACAAGACCGATAGTCTAATAACGGTGTAGCCAGGTTTGGATCTGCTGTCCACCTGTCATGTGACCAGATCCTCAACTCTGATTGGTGGACATTTGTGAGGGACACACATACACTTTTAGGACACACACACATATAAATGCTGTTCCAGATGGCATTGCCCTGTTGGCTACGCCATATAAATATGGCTGCTGAACCACGTGGCCGATGACGTCAATATTTTTTCCCCCTCGACCAATTTATCCCAAGACCATGCTCAAGACTGATCGGATCAAGCGTTCTACTCATCCATTTATGATGTCATAATGAAGGCACCTATGACATAATTAACATATGTTATTCCCCATGGAGAGTAGTTTACAATGTTGGTTTTTGCCTTTAAAAAAACGTTGTTTTTTTTTTACATGGAGTGGTTTCAGAGATAGATTTGCAAAGTTTTTATTTTTCAAAGATGGTGCCTGTACCACATGACTTGTGATGTCATAATTATCAATTAAAAAGTTCACCAAGAGGAGGCACTCCTGTGATGAAAATTGTGTCAATCTGACCAACGGTTGCAGAGAAAACGATTTTAAAGGGAATAAACCCACAAAATGCCAGCGGAAGCGACAGACATACATACATACATACATACATACATACATACATACATACATACATACATACATACATAGGACGGACAAACAAACGCTGTTCCAGACGGCATTTCCCTTTGGGCTACGTCGTATAAAAGGAAAGTTGGAAGAGGGTGGGGAAAAAAAAAGACGAGATGGAGTAAGGAGCATACAGGAAGCTTTCAAAAATCTCCAACTGTATTACTTGCATAATATGTAAATGGCCTGCAATTTTTTCACAACTCAACCAACAATAACACCTGCTGAAAATGACCATTTTGGACACGATACTTCATTGCCACTGGCTTCCTACCATGTTGTTTTGTAAAGGAGACACGGGACCGGGGTTGGGCAGGAAGCACAACCTTTTAGCAGCAGCCTTACCTGCCTAAATTGGTGCTACAGTATTACAGCGACCCGAGGCTTAAAGCTGTCACCATGTATTTGCATTTTAATGCAAAATTACTGCACTCATCTTTGAAACGGACATTCACAAAGATATTTCCTTCTTCATCAATGTCTTTCACGGTAGTCACGAGGATCGATACAGTCTGCATTTTCAAGCAAGGACTGCTCATTGGCATTTGCTGATGTTTAAGGTAATGGTTCAACCCCAGTCAATATGTCAAAACAAACTAGATATAAACTGTGATGACAAAGTGATTGCTATGTGTGGTTTAATACTCAGAGGTATAAGACCTTGACCTTTAACTCAGAGGGGAGTGATGCAAATCAAGCATAAATGCGCCTTACCCCCAGACTATCTCGAGGGCAATTTCGTTCTGATTGGCCAAACCTTAGTTGAGTTATGGTGTAAAATGTTAAAAAGTAGATAATTAGGTCATGGCCTTAAAAATAGGTCATCGTCAAAAAAGTCAACCCCACATATTTTGAATTACCATTATTGAGGCAAAATTTCATTCTAAAAGTCCTCAGATAATGGCAGAAAAAAGTAAAACCGAAATGCTGGATTAATACTCTGAGGGGTAAAAGATCTTGACCTTTAACCCAAAGGAGTATGATGTAAATAAAGTGTAAATGTGCCTTGCTCTAGATTATCTCGAGAGGGCAATTTCATTCGGATCGGACAAACCTTGGTCGAGGTATGATGAAAAAAAATGTTAAAATGGCTATAATTGGGTCATGACCCGAATAATTAGGTCGAAATAAAAACAAATATGTTAACCCAGCATACTTTATATTCGAATTACCGATGCAAAATTTCATTCCGAAAGTACCAGCCGCAACCGAGATACGGCTTGGAAATTTGAAATGTTCAATGCCGGAAGAATTTTGTTTTCTAAATGGTTATTTAGTACTCCGAGGAGGTTTATGAAACTGTGGTACCATTAAAAATCGGGGGTGCTAATTGTAGAACCCCTCCCCACCCCCTGCAACAGCAATAAGCCTTCCCCCCCATGCTAGGGGGAGGCTTAATGAGAATAATTGGTGCAGAAATGATTGTCCATTTCACGACTGTACGGATTATGGTTAGGATAGATGCATTCATTATTCTTGGATAGAAGCCAACTTATATGATGCATTTAAGCTATGCCTACAAAGCTGAGGTTTAATAAGACCTAATTTATTCCTCTTAGGTTCTCAATTGTCACTGTCATCCATGAAAATAGAGCAGTTTTTCCGGAAATTTTTTATTATTATTCATCATGCAAAGATATTTTAACCAACACAATTAACCTCCAACATTGTTAAAAACTACACCCCACGCAGTGACAAAGTCTGACATCTGGGATGAAGTATATTTCATACAATTACAGAACTTACAAAGAAAAAAAAAAAACGAAAAAAAAAAGAAAAACTTGAGTATCACTTTCGCTTTTGCAAATGAACTCGACAAAGAGTAGTCATTCTTTAATAGTTTGACATTTCCGGTTGTACAATCAGAATGGGCCATAGTGGTATTAAGCATGTAAAGGTACAAGGAGTCATAGTAACCGAGTAATTGCGGTGCTAGTCCAGTAATGGCCCGAATAATTGACACTGCATGACACGTGTACAAATCCCAGCTTTTGCTGGTGAAACAATTGTGAAAACCTAGAATAGCTGATAATTGAAGCTGAAGGGAAAGGTGTATGCTGCATGTGTGAGAAGTGTTATGATTTATGGGAGCGAGACATGGGTAATGAACGTAGAGCAGCAACGAAGGCTGGAAAGGGTGGAAATGCGAATGGTTCGGTGGATGTGCGGAGTGTCGTTGAGAGAGAGGAAGACAAATGATGAATTGCGAAAGATGATGGGAATAGAGCCTGTGATGGATGCTGTGAAGAGGAACAGGTTGAGATGGTTTGGTCATGTGTTGAGGAAGGATGAAAGTGACTAGTTGAGAAGAGTGATGGAAATGAATGTAGGAGGAAGTAGAGGACGGGGAAGACCGAGAAAGACTTGGCTAATGATGGTGGAAGAAGAAATGCGGGCAAGGGCGTTAACAAGGAGAGATGCAGAAAATAGGGAAAAATGGAGAAGATTGTCATGGGGACCGCAAGGCTAACCCCCGCTCTAGCAGGGAAAATGGCCTTAAAAGGCATGTTGTTGTTGTGTTGTGTATCCGGAGCTTAACCAAAATCGAATCAATTTATCCTTGTCGCACACTCACAACCTGTCCGTTCACAAAGCCTAATCTTGAACATCCAAATCCGGCCACAACTTTTTGAGATATCCTGCTCACAGACAAAGACGAGTGTGAAAACACAACCTCCATCCACCTTCTGTGGCAAGATAATAATTAAGGCAAGAGTGAGACGTGATACGGGGCACTGTCAACAAAATAAGTAAAAGCGGTTATAGCGATGAAACACTGAAAAAGCACTGCAGATATGTCAGGGTCTGTTATTTGCGTAATAGACCAGTGGTTCCAGGCCTTTTTCTCAACAGTGACTGGCAACGGTCAGCAATAAATGACCACGGACCACCAATTGGGAACCACACAATTAATGATCTTGACTATCTAATAACTTTTACAGGAATATTCTGATTTTTACCTGAGACATGTCACAGGTCTACAAGAGCTTCGCGTTGTTGGGGGTTCTTGGTGTGGGTCGTCTTTTGAAATGTACACCCATTGGTCAGACAGCTTCCACACCACAACCACATTTGTTAGCAGGTGCTCAGAGTACAACTAAAAATCCCAAAGATTCCAGGCCTCGTGAGTGGGCTGAGCATACTATGCCTTGATGGCTTCACGCTCACAGCATCCTTGTGAATATGCACCCTGCAACCCTCCCCCCCCCCTAACCTCTCCACCCCCTCCCCCCCCCCCCCCCTGGTAATCGATGACACACATATACAGTGCATTCAGAAAGTATTCAGACCTCTTCACTTTTTTCACATTTTGTTATGTTGCAGCCTTATGCTGAAATCGTTTAAATTCATTTTTTCCCTCATCAATCCACACTCAGTACCCCATAATGACAAAGAGAAAACAGGATTTTAGAAAGTTTTGCAAATTTATTAAAACGAAAAAACTGAAATATCACATTGACATAAGTATTCATACCCTTTGCTATGACACTTGAAATTTAGCTCAGGTGCCTCCCATTTCTCTTGATCATCTTCGAGATGTTTCTGCACCTTTATTGGAGTCTCCCTGTGGTAAATTCAATTGATTGGACATGATTTGGAAAAGCACACACCTGTCTATATAAGGTCTCACAGCTGACGATGCATATCAGAGGAAAAACCATGCCATGAGGTCGAAGGAACTACCTGCAGAGCTCAGAGACAGAATTGTGTCGAGGCACAGATCTGGGGAAACCTACAAAAAAATCTCTGCTGTTTTGAAGGTTCCCAAGAGCACAGTGGCCTCCATAATTCTTAAATGGAAGAAGTTTGAAACAACCAGGACTCTTCCGAGAGCTGGCCGCCCGGCCAAACTGAGCAATCGGCGGAGAAGGGCCTTGGTAAGAGAAGTGACCAAGAACCTGATGGTCACTGGCTGAGCTCCAGAGATCCTGTGTGGAGATGGGAGAAACTTCCAGAAGGACAACCATAGTGGCCAGATGGCAGAGTGGCCAGAAGGAAGCCAAACAGTTCAATCTTGGTTTCATCTTGTTGCAGAATCTTGTTTCTCACAGTCTGAGAGTCCTTTAGGTGCTTTTTTTTGCAAACTCCAAGCGGGCTTTCATGTGTCTTTCACTGAGGAGAGGCTTCTGTCTGGCCACTCTGCCATAAAGCCAGATTGGTGGAGTGTTGCAGACATGGTTGTGCTTCTGGAAGTTTCTCCCATTTCCACAGGATCTCTGGAGCTCAGCCAGAGTGACCATCGGGATCTTGGTCACCTCTCTTACCAAGGCCCTTCTCCTCCAATTGCTCAGTTTGGCCGGGCGGGCAGCTCTTGGAAGAGTCCTGGTTGTTCCAAACTTCTTCCATTTAAGAATTATGGAGGCCATTGTGCTCTTGGGAACTTTCAATGCAGCAGAAAATTTTTTGTAGGCTTCCCCAGATCTGTGCCTCGACACAATCCTGTCTCTGAGCTCTGCAGGCAGTTCCTTCGACCTCATGGCTTGGTTTTTGCTCTGATATGCATTGTCAGCTGTGAGACCTTATATAGACAGGTGAATGCCTTTCCAAATCATGTCAAATCAATTAAATTTACCACAGGTGGACTCCAATCAAGGTGTAGGAACATCCCAAAGATGATCAAGAGAAATGGGAGGCACCTGAGCTAAATTTCAAGTGTCATAGCAAAGGGTCTGAATACTTATGTCAATGTGATATTTCAGTTTTTTCTTTTTAATAAATTTGCAAAACTTTCTAAAATCCTGTTTTCTCTTTGTCATTATGGGGTATTGAGTGTAGATTGATGAGGGAAAAAATGAATTTAAACGATTTCAGCAGAAGGCTGCAACATAACAAAATGTGAAAAAAGTGAAGGGGTCTGAATACTTTCTGAATGCACTGTATATATATATGTATATGTGTGTACGTGTGTATGTGTGTGTGAGAACTGCAAGGGGGATATTTTAAGGGCTTTTCCTATCCAGACACTAAATAGTTAAAAACTACTTAACGTGAGCTTTGGCTTAAACTTGGAGACGGTGGCAGGGGTTTTCGACGGTCCACACGGTCTCCACGTTTTTCAAAGTTAAGTCTGTTCACAATTGTATTTTGTCGAAACTGTATTTATCGTTCGGTGTGTGAACTTATAGTGTCCCCCTTGGAAGTTTCTCGGTGTTTATCTTTCATAAATTAATCGTTTGTTTGCTGCGTCACGAGCAAGGCCTTAACGCCTCAGGCTTCCCCCGTCGAAGGTTGTTCCTTCCTTCGCTGTTTTGCTAGCTTTTTTGATTTCCCCTTCTCCACCAAGCTTCACCAAACATCTACTATTTGTCTAACGTTGTAACCCTCACACCCCCCCCCCCCCCCCCCAAAAACAAACAAAAAAAACTTTTATTTCCCTTTCTCCTCGTGTGCTTTTGCCTCTGCCCATGTGCGCTGTCTCGCCCCGCCCCCATTTTCCCCTTGCCTTCCACCTTTTGCCCTGTTCAAGTGACTCGTGGTCGTCGCTCTAGGCTTCCTCTCCCCATTGGTATTTTTGTGAATATAAGATTGTTCTTCACAGTTCTGGTTAAATATGTTTCAACTATCCCCTTCAGTGTTTTATTCAGTGGTTTATTACAACACGCTGTTTTTCTTCTTATTTAAAAGGCTCCTTTCAATTTCCTCTTCAACTCATTCCATTTCAAAAAAATATTCAATCTCTAATGATTCCAAATCACTCCATGCTCTAAATTCTCATTCATTCCATCCCTCCTCCATCATTCTTAAACGAATCGCTAACTTGAAAATCACAACAAACCCAATTTGTTATATATGTTCATCTTTCATTAATCATCCACTTTCTAAACTCCCCCCTTGCCCCTCCCCTTCAAATCTCCCCCCCAACCATCCCTCCCAAATTCTCCCTCCTTCTCAAAGCTGCCTCCTCCCCACTTCCTCTCCCTCCTATGTCATACCTCCACCTCCCCCCAACCTTCGACTTTCCTCTGCCCCCCCCTCAAACAAACTCTCACTGTGCCTCATTCCATCACCATCAAACCTTTCGTCCTCCTCATCCTTCCCTTTCTTGTAACTCTTCTGTAATCTCTGACACACTATCAACTGCTCTTCCTACATCCCCCTCTCACCCTTCATCTGACCCTACCCCTCCCCTCCCCTGTCCTGCACCCGATGCTCCCCCTCTCTCCTCACTAACGGTATGGACCTCAAACATCCGGGGCCTTCGCTCAAACCTGATTGATCTCTCCATTCAGGTTGCTTCTGAAAATCCAGACTTGATCTGCTTAACAGAAACTTTCCTCCTTCAAGATGTCTCTGATTCCTTAATATCTCTTCCTGGTTACTCCCCCCTCCGGTACGATAGACCTGATCCTCGTCCTGGTGGTGGGGTGGCTATCTTTATCAAAAACTCTCTTCCTCACTCTCCCTGCACTGCCCTCTCTCCACCCCACCCACAGGAGTACCTCTGGCTACGGCTTCCTCTCCGCTCCCACCTTTTGTTCATATGTGTTCTGTACCGTCCTCCAAACAGTGATGACTGCATTTACATTTCTCTGTTGGACAACATGGACCAACTTCTATCAACTCATCCAAACTCTCTCTTCCTCATATGTGGCGACTTCAACTGTCATCATGCCAGCTGGCTGGGTGTGGGTTCATCTCTCACCAGCCATGGCACCTCAGGAAAGGACTTCTGCGACTCATTGGGACTGACACAATCTGTCAATTTCCCGAACCGGATCTCAGTCAATGGAGTATCTTCTCTTCTGGACTTGGTTTTGACCAACTTCCCTGCAAATGTCTGCTGCTCTTCTTCTGCTCCAATCGGTTCTTCTGATCATGTGCTTGTTAAAGTGGACATCTCACTGGCCATTCTCAGAGAGCCTCCTCAGCGCCGACGAGTCTGGCATTTCACTCAGGCTGACTGGCACGGTCTGCAAGCAGCCATCAATCAACTGGACTGGTGGAATTCTTCCAAAGCAAACTGCTCTCTCTCATGCACAGATTTATCCCATCTCGTCTTCAGTTGTCTTACCCTTCCTCCCGTCCATGGTACACTGAATCTTGTGGTGAAGCAGTTGCCCTGAAACAACTTGCCTTTGCGTCTTGGAAGGCAAATCCAACTGAAGGCAATCTCAGTTCCTTCCACCAAGCTCGAAACAAGTGTGTTTCTACCCTCAGGAGTGCCAGGAAGCACTATCTCTCCACACTCAAGATTGAACTCTCAAACCTGTCTCCTTCCTCCAAATCCTGGTGGCATCTGGTCAAATCCGTTTCTGGTGTTTGTTCCCCCTCCATCCCCTCCCTTACCTCAAATGGCTACACAGTTGACACAGCACGTGACAAAGCCGAATGCCTCAACTCTGTGTTTGCCTCAAAATCTTGTGTCCCAAACCCATCTCTCTCTGTTCCCACCTTTCCCAGTCGAACCCAACTGCTCCTGGACTCTGTGTCCTTCTCTCCTGACAGGGTGGAGAAGTTTTTATCAAACCTCGACTTATTCGGCAACTGGACCAGATGGCATCAGCCCTCGGGTCCTAAAATCCTGCTCTGCCGCTCTATCTCACCCTCTCTCTGTTCTTTTCACCCTCTTTTGCTCAAGGTCATCTGCCAGCATCTTGGAAATCAGCAAACATTACCGCTTTACACAAAAAAGGTGCAAAATCAGATCCTTGCAACTACAGACCAATCAGCCTGCTCCCAATTATCAGCAAAGTCATGGAATCCATCATTGCTTCAGATATCAAATCCTTCCTCTTCTCCAATGGCTTGATCTGTGATCATTAATTTGGATTCAGACCAGGTCATTCTACTCTGGACATGTTGCTTCTGCTGTCTCAACAATGGATGGAGGTCCTCAATGCCAAACAGGAAATCAGAGCTGTCTCACTTGACATATCACGTGCCTTCGATACGGTCTGGCACCCAGCTCTGCTCACCAAACTCACCTCCTATGGTATTCAGGGAAATCTCCATGCATGGCTAGCGGACTTCCTCTCTGGTCGTAGTCAACGTGTGGCCCTGAATGGATTTCTCTCATCTTCCCTTCCTGTTCTGGCTGGAGTTCCCCAAGGTAGTGTTCTGGGCCCTGTGCTATTTCTGGTCTTCATCAATGACCTCTCCGACTCTCTGGAAAATCCTCTATCTCTTTGCTGATGACTCCACTATCTGCCGCTCCATTCCTCATCCCTCAGATCGGCAGTCTGCAGCCCCCTCACTCTCTGCAGACCTGGACAAAATCACAGACTGGTCAAACAAGTGGAACATATCTTTCAATCCTGACAAATCTCACACTCTTACAATGTCTCTCCGAAAGGACGGACTGGACAACCCTCCCATCTACTTTCTCAACAATCCTCTCCAAGAAGTTCTGTCGCTCAAGCTTTTGGGTCTCACTATCTGCCATGATCTTTCTTGGGAAAACCACATTTCCAAGCTGGCCTCCAAAGCCAGTCGCCGACTGGGCATCCTCCGTCGTGCGAAGTCCTTCCTCGGCACACCTGAGCTCCTCACCACATACAAGGCTTTCATCCGCAGCTCAATGGAATACTGTTCCCCCCTCTGGGCTGGTGCTCCTGCCTCACACCTTGCTCGGCTTCACGCTGTTGAGGCCAAAGCTTTCAGAATCATTGGAATCTCCTGCGATGTAGTCAACTCCGAGGGCCTTTCACTCACTCACCGCAGGCAGGTTGGTGGTCTTTCTGTCTTCTACCGACTCCTCTCCGGCCTTGCTCCCCCAGCTCTCTCTGTGCTCTGTCCCCCCAATATTCCTTCAGGTCGCACAAGATCTGCTTGCAACCCTCTTATGGTTAAACTGCCAAAGTCTAGGCTCTCTGCTCACCTTCACTCTTTAATTCCCCTTTTCTCCCGCCTCTGGAACAAACTCCCCCACTCCCTTCAATCCCACTCCTCCCTCCAGGTCTTTAAAACAGCTGTTCACCACCATCTCTTATCTTCCCCCATCGAAAACCTTGATCTTTTCTACCCCCGGTAATTCACCCCAGAGTCCTTGCAGTGTTCATATGTTTTATTCCTCTCCCACTCCCCCCCCCCCCCCCCCCCAAGTCCTCCCGATGTCCCTGCTCTCAAATGTTGTGTTTGTGTCCTTCCCCCTCTCTCCCCATCTTGTCTGCTGCTCCCCTTGTTTTTTGTATTTTGTGTGTCGGTTTGTCTTTTTGTGTGATTAATGTTAGCTCTTTCACGAGCCTCGATCTTGTATACAAAAAAACAAAAAAAAAAAAAAAACTGAGTGCATTTGTATTCTTTCAAGTAAAGCAAAAAGGGAAACAAGAAAAACACACCATTATTCTACTTCTACACACACTTCTACTTCTATTCTACTTCTACACATTCTACACACCAGAAACACACCAATCACCATATGATTACCTACTAAACAACTGTTACCACGAATGTGCACACACCTGGTGATTTGCAACACTCCCCAGTACCGCAAGCTCAAGCTCTTGCAAGACATCTGCTGCCGATTGGTCCAGCCCAAGATGCTGGTCTGGAAAGAATGGCAACTCCAGGTCTTCCTGCTCATCTACTGGATGCACACCTGAGGCTGGAGAATTTTCCCCTTGCTGTGGCACTCTGGGTCCTGGCATTCTGCTTTTCTGCTGAAGTTACAGCATATGCAGAATGAACAAGAATGATAAAGTTAGACGATTCGAAGAGCAGTTATGTCTCCAACCAAAATTTGACAAACTTGTAGCTTCATTCCCGCCCCAATAAGTATTTTCACAGAACCTTAAAACCTCTATCCAAAATACAGGGCAACACAATCACTGAAGCTATGTAAATGTTCAACTTCTGCATTTATTTTCCAACAGACATTTTGCACAAGTACTCAAAATTCAAATTATAGCATGTGTTGTCTCACACCTTTGGTTTGGAAGATAACGTCCCTCAAAAAATAAATAATTAAATAATGACGATTATTGACTGTCATCATGCCAGTTGGCTGGGTGTGGGTACCTCTCTCACCAGCCATGGCTCCTCAGCAAAGGACTTCTGCGACTCACTGGGACTGACACAATCTGTCAATTTCCCGACCCGGATCTCAGTCAACGGAACATCTTCTCTTCTGGACTTGGTTATGACTAACTTCCCTGAAAATGTCTGCTGCTCTTCTTCTGCTCCGATCGGATCATCTGATCATGTCCTTGTTAAAGTGGACATCTCTCTGACCATCCTCAGGGAGCCTGCTCAGCGTCGACGAGTCTGGCATTTCACTCAGGCCAACTGGCACGGTCTTCAAGCAGCCATCAATCATCTGGACTGGTCTCCCATCTCTACCACCTCTGACATCAACTCATCCTGGGAATTCTTCCAAAGTAAATTGCTCTCTCTCATGCACAGATTTATCCCATCTCGTCTTCAGTTGTCATACCCTTCCTCCCGTCCATGGTACACGGAATCTTGTGGTGAGGCTGTTGCCCAGAAACAACTTGCCTTCGTCTCCTGGAAAGCAAATCCAACGGAAGGAAATCTCATTTCCTTTCACAAAGCCCGAAACAAGTGTGTGTCCACCCTCAGGAGAGCCAGGAAACAATATCTCTCCGTTCTCAAGACCGAACTCTCTTATCTGTCTCCCTCTTCCAAATCCTGGTGGCGTCTGGTCAAATCCGTTTCTGGTGTTTGTTCCCCCTCCATCCCCTCCCTTACCTCAAACGGCTACACAGCTGACTCCGCACGTGAAAAAGCTGAATGCCTCAACTCTGTGTTTGCCTCTAAATCTTGTGTCCCAAACCCATCCCTCTCTGTACCCACCATACCCAGTCGTACCCTGCTGCTCCTGGACTCCGTGTCCTTTCCTCCTGACAAGGTGGAAAAGTTTCTGTCAACCCTCGACTCTGATTCTGCAACTGGACCCGACGGCATCAGCCCACGGGTCCTAAAATCCTGCTCTGCTGCTCTATCTCACCCTCTCTCTGTTCTCTTCACCCTCTCTTTTGCTCAAGGTCAACTGCCATCTGCTTGGAAATCAGCCAACATCACCGCTTTGCACAAAAAAGGTGCAAAAACAGATCCTAGCAACTACAGACCAATCAGCCTTCTCCCAATTATCAGCAAAGTCATGGAATCCATCATTGCTTCGGATATGAAATCTTTCCTCTTCTCCAATGGCTTGATCTCTGATCATCAATTTGGTTTCAGACCAGGTCACTCGACTCTGGACATGCTGCTTCTGCTGTCTCAACAATGGATGGAGGTCCTCAATGCCAAACAGGAAATTAGAGCTGTCTCCCTCGACATATCACGTGCCTTCGACACGGTCTGGCACCCCGCTCTGCTCACCAAACTCTCCTCCTTTGGTATCCATGGAAATCTCCACGCATGGCTGGCGGACTTCCTCTCTAGTCGTCGTCAACGTGTGGCCCTGAATGGGTTTCTCTCATCTCCTCTTCCTGTTCAGGCTGGAGTTCCCCAAGGCAGTGTTCTGGGCCCCGTGCTTTTTCTGGTCTTCATCAATGATCTCTCTGACTCTCTCGAAAATCCTCTCTATCTCTTTGCTGATGACTCCACTCTCTGCCGCTCCATTCCTCTTCCCTCAGATCGGCAGTCTGCTGCCTCCTCACTCTCTGAAGACCTGGACAAAATCACAGACTGGTCAAACAAGTGGAACATGTCTTTCAATCCTGACAAATCTCACACTCTTACTATGTCTCTCCGAAAAGATCGACTGGACAACCCTCCCATCTACTTTCTCAACAATCCTCTCCAAGAAGTTCTGTCGCTCAAGATTTTGGGTCTCACTATCTGCCATGATCTTTCTTGGGAAAACCACATTTCCAAGCTGGCCTCCAAAGCCAGTCGCCGACTGGGCATCCTCCGTCGTGCGAAGTCCTTCCTCGGCACACCTGAGCTCCTCACCACATACAAGGCAGCTTTCATCCGCAGCTCAATGGAATACTGTTCTCCCCTTTGGGCCGGTGCTCCGGCCTCAAACCTAGCTCGGCTTCACGCTGTTGAAACCAAAGCTTTCAGAATTATTGGAATCTCCCGCGATGAAGCTATCTCTGAGGGCCTTTCACTCACTCACCGCAGGCAGGTAGGTGGTCTTTCTGTCTTCTACCGACTCCTCTCCGGCCTTGCACCCCCAGCTCTCTCTGTGCTCTGTCCCCCAAATATTCCTACAGGTCGCACAAGATCTGCCAGCAACCCTCTGATGGTTAAACTGCCGAAATCTCGGCTCTCTGCTCACCTTCACTCTTTCATTCCTCTTTTCTCCCGCCTCTGGAACAAACTCCCTCACTCCCTTCAATCCCACTCCTCCCTCCAGGTCTTTAAAACAGCTGTTCACCACCATCTCTTATCGACTGGACAACTGGACAACTATCGACTGGACAGCTGTTCACCCCCATCCAAAACCTTGATCTTTTCTACCCCCGCTAATTCACCCCAGATCCACCTTGTTTGAAATTCCAACTTCTTTCCTGGAAGTCCTGGCAGTGTCCATATGTTTTATACCTCTCCCACCGCCCCCTTCCCACGCCCCCCCCCCCCCCCCAAAGCCCTCGCCCTCTCTCAGATCTCTCGATGTCTCCATGTCTCTCGGTCCCTGCTCTCAAATGTTGTGTTTGTGTCCTTCCCCCTCTCTCCCCATCTTGTCTACCGCTCCCTATGTTATATGTTTTTTGTGTCGGTTTGTCTTTCTGTGTGATTAATGTTCGCTCTTTCACGAGCCTCGACCTTGTATACAAAAAAAAAAAAAAAAAAAAAAAAAAAAAAAATATGCAGCTCTTCGACACCACTTTTGCAATTAAGTTTTTGACTATGAAGAGATTTTTGGTGAAGCTGCCAACGATTTAGAGTTTTGCTTTGTAACAAAGCCACTCATCGCAACGTTTGCCTCATCATTCATGAAGAGCTCTTCATCAAATCATATAGCTCTTCAACAATATCCTTAAATATCCTGATTAAAATCAAGAAAAATGTGACCGATTCTTACTCATGCTTGTTTCTCACCTGCTGAAACTGTCTGGGCAAACAAACTTGTGTGGATACATTTCAATGTCTGTCACCCGGTAAAATGGCAAAAACAAGCGTTAAGCCTAGGTCCCCCGTCGATGAAGTGATGTGAGTTGACAAAGTGGAAGACGCAAGGCGGCCATCTTGGATTTTGACGTGGCGACCCAATTTTCAGTAGCATTCTCCCTTATGCGCAGATATATCCACACACCAGATTAGACGTTAGTAGTTCGTTTATTTTTCAAGATATTTCGCTCACAAGGTTCAGACATATATATGGTGGCGGCCATCTTGGATTTTGACGTGGCGACCCAATTTTCAATAGCCTCCCTTATGCCTAGATACACCCACACACCAGATTAGAAGTTGGTACTTCGCTTATTTTTCAAGATATTCCGCTCACAAGGTTCAGACATACATGGCGGCGGCCATCCTGGATTTTGACGTGGCGACCTAATTTTCAATAAGGTTCTTCCATATGCCTAGTTGCACCCACACACCAAATTAGAATTCGGTCCTTCGCTTACGCACGCACGCCCGCACAAACCATAGTCCCCCCTTCGCTCCGCGGTGCGACGGGGGACAATAATGCCATCTGGAGTGACAAGAAAAACAAGAACGAGTTGTGCCCTTGTACACAAACACTCACCAGCTTCTCATTATGTGAAAGTTCGGCAGATGGAGCTTCATCTTCATCAGCTTCTTCTACTCTAATCACATGCTCCTCAATGGGTTTTGAGACAGCGTTTGGAACTTGGTTCACGACCTGTGGAAGCTAAGAGATCATTGGTTGAAAATTAATTAATGTTGTGGCAACTTTCAATTTATTATATATATCGTATATATATATAAATAAATATAAATGAACTAGAACGCCACTCAGTGGAGCGCATACTCCTGCCGTGGGTCAAGTTGGAGCCCTATCTTCCAATGGTAAAAAAAATCCTTCAAAAAATTCCTGGATCCAGAATAATATCCTGAGCTTCACCAACAACTAATCAATTCTTCCTTATCCCAAGGGCAATCATCCCACCACTTTCATCCAAATCCGTTCAGAACTTTTCCAGATATCTTGTTCACAAACACACGAAAACACGAACACACATGCGCGTGCGCACACACACACACCCACACGAATGCATTACTCCCTGGCGGGAGTAATAAACATAAATAAAAAAATAAATAAAAATATATATACAGTATATATATATATATATATATATATATATATATATATATATATATATTATATTCTCCGTAGGCGATTCTGTGAGTCTGTCTGTCCGGGAGGGGCTTCAAAAACAAATATCCACCATGTTGTTTACTCGCATAGCTTTGAGGCCTTTTGTTAGGCCCGCGGTGTCTTGCTCTCTCTCACAGTTTTATTTCAACTCTAATAACATATCTCATTTCATTTTTCAGTCGCTAACATGGTTTTAGACTTGGTTGAAAAAAAACGGGAAGAAAATTCGATGAAAGTTACCGTTTATAGAACGAAATGCATTTTCAAAGGCCGATAACATAGGCCATTGACTCTCGCCTTTATCTCCACTCACCATCTGATTTCATATTTATCGATGGTTTTAGACTCGGTGTCAGCAATAATTGAGAACATTTGCGCACACAAGGGAAATCGCTGAGACATTTTAGAAATTGGTGGCACGGTCTGTCATACACCGCCTAAAATAACAGACGGGAAATGCCGAGACATTAAACATTCGTGGCGGACTTTTGCATTTGATGACAGTCGTCACGATGAAATATTTAATTTATACGTCGTCACAATAATGTGGGGAGAGGGGCACAGCTTCGTTCACGTATCGCCACAGACAGGAAATTGCCGACAGATATTTCTTCATTCTGATTTCATTAATCATTATATGGAAATAAAGGTAATAATGTTTAAAAACACCATTCATCCCATCGGTTTTTTTTTTTCTTTTTTCGCACGAGTTTTCAAGGCTGAATTGTATTCACATCCAGGATTGATAAACAAACTCCATTTCATGTGTGCATGGCCATGCAATTCACAAGTGTAAAATATATAAACACAGACAGGAGATTGCCGAGACATTTTTTTCATTCTTAATTTATACGTTATGTCCACGTACACTTTAAATAAGTTTATTTGAAATCTTTAATTTAAAAAGTCATTTTGTATGCTGTAACTAAAAGAGTAACTTTGGTTTTCGTGGAACACAAAGGTGCAATGTAATGTTCTTAAACACTGCCCAAAAGACTTTTTTCCAAGACACTTTTCCATTTGAGCTGTATTCTTTATATCGTCGGAATGTTTCATTCTTTCGACGTAGTCACAATAAGTTGCAATTAGGTACTCTGCACATAGGGAGAGGGGTGGAGCATCGTTTACGTGTCACCACTCATGTTTGTAAATGCTCTCTCCAAAATGAATGAAATATTGAGGAAACAGAATGAGACTGCCAATTAACGTTAACACAGACTTTCACGGGATGCTCAGCAACAAAGACATTGGAAGGTAATGTGTGCTCAGCAAACATATACAAGAGCAGCTGCAATGAATCCGGATGAAGTATTGGATAATATTGTTGAAGATCATTTCGGTCCGAGTCCGATGACGTAACCAAGCGTGTACTGTTCTGCAAAACATTCCACTAATGAATGAACAGGACAAGGGGCTGGTTCGCTCCAAGAAAAAAAAAAAAAAAATGGAAGCAATGTTTGGAAGCAATGTTTCATCCAGAATGACCCTGTACTTCAACTGGTTCAGGTTTCCATTCAGAACAACCAGGTCAGTTTTGCCCCCTGCATGAAAAGCAGCCCAAACGGTCACCCCACCACCTCCAGCTTGGACTCTTGGCACTATACAATCTTTGTTGTAGGCTTCATGCACTTGTCTGCGCACTCGGACGCGGCCATCTTGACGATAGACCAGAAATCTAGACTCATCACTGAAGATCACGTGATTCCAGTGTCTTGGCTGCCATTGACGGTGCTCTCTGGCCCACTGCAATCGGCGCTGGCAGTGTTGTCTGGTCAGGCCTGGCTTTCTCAGGGGATGCCTGGCACGATAGCCTGCTTGAACCAGTCGTTGGTCGACTAGCCTTCTGGATACAGGCACATTTGTCAGTTGCTGCCACTCTGCCCTAAGCCGATTAGCTGACTTGGTACAGCCATTGCAGACTAACCGGTGCAGCTGGCGTTCATCTCTCCTTGTGCTTCTGCGTGGACATCCTGGCCTCGGTATTGGAGTAGGGACACCCCTCTGAGCATTTCATTTCAGGATCTTTGACACCTGACATTGAGTGATGCCATACTGCCGAGCAATAGCACGCTGTTTCATGCCGGAATTTCGTAAAGCCACCACTCCATGACAAACAGCATTGTCAAGTTGACGGACCATCTCCAGAGGAAGCGGCAATAACTTTTGTAGACGTGCAGCAGTTGTTTTCCACTAATACAGAACGCAACAACCCTTATATACCCGATTGTGAAGCCAATCGTCAAATGTACCTGTCCTTACATTTTGTCACGCCACCTGTGATATAATCCTGTTATTGACTTCTTGCTGCGAAAGACAATCAGTGACATGGTTCTTTCAACAAAGACATCACCGAAGCGTAAAAGAAACTCACCAGATTGATATACTGAGTTCAGAAAGTAAACCCAAGTCAAGAAAAAAAATAATTCCATATTAAATGCCAAGTCTGTGTGTGTGTATGTATGTATGTATGTATGTATGTATGTATGTATGTATGTATGTATGTATGTATGTATGTATGTATGTATGTATGTATGTATGTATGTATGTATGTATGTATGTATGTATGTATGTATGTATGTATATATATATATATATATATATATATATATATATATATATATATATATATATATATATATATATATATATATATATAAATAAAATTGTTATGTTTGTGGGGTAAATGGTGAATCTCATAGGAAAGTTAGGAATGTGTGAGTTTTAGTGTGGACCGTGTGACGCAAAGAAGCCCACTTCGATGTAACCAAGTAGGGAATCTGTATAGAATAAGATCATATACAAGTCGTCATATGGAGGGTGGTTTTGTGCCAATTGATTATAGCTATAGGGTCTGTAAGGTTAAATTTCCCTGTATGTGCTTGCCTCCTGTGATCTTCCCTCCGTCTTTATTACAATTAAAAAGCCAGTAAAACAACGATCGCACTGTAAATTGACTCATGTGCTCACAACGCCACCAGGGCTAACGAACACCCAGCACATTTGCTGATTGGCACGTAAATCCCACCTCATCTGAACATTCCCGAACGACGACTAGACTCCACCCCCCCCCCCCCCCCCCCCCAACAACTCGTAACGGCGAGGCCATGCCCTTCTTGATTGAGGAGCGCTTGGTGATTTAACAGAGTGTGACGTCAGCAGTTGAACATTCGAGAGCTGAAGGGAAAAAGACGCAGTCGCACCATCTTGCTCTCTCTCTTGATCTGGGTCGTGCGTGAGGGATGGTCACTTCGCTATCTCTCCGTTGTCTTGCACGTGGTTGGATCGGCGGCGTGTGGTCTTTGGTTCGTGTGCACTCTTGGGAAAGGGCTGGTGAGAAACAGCGGTTCAGGATAGTCCGGACGACAAGGCACAGGATCGACATTGGTGGTGGACTGGGTCCGTGTCGGGTTTCCTCTGGATGTCGAGGAGCACGACTACCATTTGTGCATTTCCTGTGCGGTGGTTCGAGGCGACGACCAGCAAGCCTTACCAGCCATTTGGGGACGCAAAGCTCAGTGCCGGCCGATTACCAAAACATTATTTATTTTCTTTCATTTATCTATTCTCCTTGTTTGTATACGAGTCTCAGTGGAGACATCTCAATTCGGAATTTTAGTTACCTCACCTTTTATTGTTATTCACATTTATTTTCATTCAATAATTATTTGTCAAATCTTACTTTCTTGTGTTGTGGATTTTGCTGTCCAGTCTTTGCGTTTGTGGGTTCGGATAACCCCTGCGTGCGTTTCCAATCAGGTAAGACTTCGAACCTTCCTGCACATGTCACTACCGCCATGTTGGGTATATGCCTCAGAGTTAAGCTCATTTTGGTCATACGTCCTCTTGGGGTCTTAACCCCGGGGGCACGACAACCCCCCCCCCCTCCCCCACACACACACCCCCCCTCACACACACACACACACACACACACACACACACACACACACACACACACACACACACACACACACACACACACACACACACACACACACACACACACACACACACACACACACAACTATTCTTTCCAGCAATGAACTTAAAATGACCAAGTCACCTATTATACAAGGGACAGATATAACCAAGTGATGCTCTACCTTAAAACTTTGGCTTCAAATTTTTAATTTAAGCTAACTTGCCATGGCCATTTGTATGTACAGATCCTCAACAATATTAGATGACAAATCAAATTAAACTACAACCACAAACACACCTGCAAGTGCTGCAGAGTGACAGGTTGTCCTGTAAATCCATCAGAGGTCATCCAGTGCAAGCAAGGATTGCTGCTTGTCTGACTACCAGGAGACACACCAGGGGCGATTGCCACCTGCCCAAGGATGAGTTGGCTCCCTGCCAACGTCGCAAGATGACCATTGGAATGGACCAACAAGACTTGCTTGTATGGAGCCAGAATGTGACCTAGTAAACATATGGAGCAGATACATAATAACAAGACCGAAAGTCTAACAGTGGCGTAGCTGGGCTTATTTCATACTTTAGTTGGAGGACACCATGACCTGGGTGGGGATACCAGTTAGCAAATAATGCAAGTATTAAATATTTTTTTTGATGTACTCTAAATCTCTAAGCTGTATGTTACCATGGAAGTGAAGAGATTGCATCGAGACACTGGTTTATTCAACACTAGTATAAAGCCGGTCAAAAATGACGGGTTGGAACAGTTTTTGAAGGTACAGCCACGTGAGCATGCCAAAGTCTGAAGTCTGGGCCTAGTGTCAGATGTGCATCTATCATCTTTATTTGTTAGACATCCTCCAGACGTAAATGAACATTCGTTTTACTCTGCGCGCATTGCATATCACGTGCAGCAAATTTCACCTCCCTGTGCCTTGTATTTATTGTGATTTAAAAAATACCGCTTCTGTACACCGACCTTGAGGTTCAGTTTGCAAGCCACCGTCTACAATTCCAATGCAAGAGGCATAATTGCTCTTCTTTTGGGTCTTCGGAGTCCCTGGGGTCTTTTGTGTCCTTGGGGTGTTTTGGATCTTCAGTGTCTTCAGCATATTTTGTGCCTTTTGGGTCTTCTGGTTGATCGGTGTCTTTTGGGTCATTCGAGTATTTTGGGTCTTCTATCTGGATCTTTGGGATATTTAAGGGTCTCCAAGGTATTTTGTGTCTTAGGTGTAATTTGGGGTCCACTGGGTCCTCAGGGTCTTTAAGGGGCTCTGGGGTCTTTTCAGTCTTTTGGATTGTTTGGGTCTTTGGGGTCTTTCGGTTTTCAAGGGTCTGCGGGGCATTTTGGGTATTTTTGATATTTTTGTTTTTTAAGGGTATTTTGGGTCTTGGGGTCTTTTCGATCCCTTCAGTAACTGTGATCTTTTGGGTCTTCGGGGTCTTTTCAATATTTTCAGTCTTCGGGGTATTTAAAGGCCTTTGGTGTATTTTCGGTCTTTGTGGTCGTTTGGGTCTTTTGGATCCTAAGGGTCTTCTGGATATTTTGAGTGTTTGGGGTCCATTGGGTCTTTGATAGTTTGGGTCTTTGGGGTCCATTGGGTCTTCAGGGCGTTTTCAGTCTTTTGGGTCTTTTGGATCCTCGGGGTATTTTGGGTCTTTTGGGTCCATTGTGTCTTCAGAGTCTTTTGGGTCATCAGGGTCTTTAAGGGTCTTATGGTATTCAGGGTCTTTATGGGTCTTGTGGTATTCAGGGTCTTTGGGTCTTCAGGGTCTTTTGGATCTATAAGGGTCTTGGTGTATTTGGGGTATTCTGGGTTTTCAGGGACTTGGTCTTTTAAGTCCTCTGGGTCATTTCAGTCCTTGAGATCTTCAGGGTATTTAAGGGACTTTTGGGTCTTCAGGGTATTGAAGAGTCTTTTGGGGCATTTTGGGCCTTCGGGGTGTTTATGGGTTTTTGGGGTCTTTAAGGGTCTTCATGGTCTTTTGGGTCTTAAAGGATCTTGGGGCCGTTTGGGTCTTCAACAGTCTTCAGTGTCTTCGGGTTCTTTAACAGTCTTCAGTGTCTTCAGGTTATTTTTGGTCCATTGGGGTGTTTTGGATCCTCAGTGTCTTTTGGGGTCTTCAGGGTCTTTGATGGTTTGGGTCTTTGGGGTCCATTGGGTCTTCAGGGTGTTTGGGGTCCTCAGGGTATTTTGGGTCTTCATGGTCTTTTGGGTCTTTGGGGTCCATTGGGTCTTCAGGGTCTTTTCAGTCTTTTGGGTCTTTGGGGGTATTTTGGGTCTTCATGGTATTTTGTGTCTTCAACAGTTTACAGCATATTTTGGTTGTTTGGGGTCCATTGGGTCTTTGGGGTCCTTGCGGTCTTTTGGGTCCTCAGAGTATTTTAGGTCTTTTAACCGGTTGACAGTCATGTTCAAAGATTGCCCCTTAACCCCTGTCGTACGCCATAATGACATCACATCACCCATGTCATGTGACCAGATCCTCAGCTCTGATTGGTGTACGTTTGTGAGGGACATACATACTGTTATGTGCTCCTCCCCAAACCCCGGTCACGGTGTACCTCCGAGCCTCGAGAGGAGTCATGGCAGAAAGATGTGTTATTCTGTGTGTCAAAGATCAATGGTGAAACCACACCAATTGTTACCAACAAACAAGTATTGTATTAAGGTCACACAAGAATAACAGTACAATAACAATAGTAATCAATTGTACAACTAATATATCATTCCTATGATGGTACCATTAGTTTCGTACAATATAACTCACCGTGCTCCAAGTGAGCGACAATAACATTCCCAATGTCTCTGTCCCAGCTTCAAACCAAAGTCGATCCACGCTTCAGTGATCGTCAGAACGATGTTGTTTCGAGACCAGAATCCCGCTCAGTTGACAGTCACGCTGCCAAGGATAGGCAAAAGTGTCCTCAAGAGGCGGCTGGGAAATCACACCTTCGGGTATGGACGTTCAACGGCTCCCAATCGGCGAACCACAATTTCCCACTTAAAATCCTCCAAAAAAAAAAAACACACACGCACGCACGCACGCACGCACGCACGCACGCACGCACGCACGCACACACACACACACACACACACACACACACACACACACACACACACACACACACACACACACACACACACACACACACACACACACACACACACACACACACACACACACACACACACACACACACACACAAATGGTTGAAGCGAGGGGAAACATGGAACGATGCGAAATCAGGCGCGAGGTAAAATGGCCAACAGTCCGTTCTCGAGCCGTAACGGCACTCTAACGATTCTCTTCGGAATCAACCACAAAACCTGTCACAGCGATAACAACTGTCGCAGGAATCCCTTTCCCAGGAAACCCCAAAGTTCGCTAGTGACCCCCGTTCGCCAGCGTTTGCTCCAAACCTCCAAGCAGCTTGGCTCCTTGTCCACCTCACTCGCTCCTCCTCCTTCTTTCTCTTCTTCCTCGTCCGGTTCCCGATCCGGTTTCCGGTTTCTTTTTAAAACACTAACTTTTTTTACCTTTTGAAAACAGTAATCTCTATTTCACTTAAACGATAACAATAATAGTACATGGAACCAAAAATGTTTACAGTGGATGAGAACCACAACAACGGAAGTGACGAATCCGTAACATACATACATACGGACAAACAAACTGTTCTAGACAGCTTTGCCCTATGGGCTACGCTGTATATATTTAAAAAATGATCACAATCAGGTAACAAGGTCAGAATTCCTTTTCCTCATCTGGACAATTTGACTAATTTCAACAATGGATTGTTAAATAATCAAGCAATTCCAGAGAATAGTGTTGTGGAAGGGAAAATTGTTAGACTAGCTAAAAAGGAACAAAACCTGATGACCTAAAACTTCAAAGATCCAGTATGAACCAATGATATCTTACCTGTCATGTTGCTGGACACCTGGCTTGGTGCAACAACATTGCGAGTGGTTGATGTCACACTGGCCTGTAGAGACGAATCAAAGGGAATTGCATTTAAGCAAAGCATTAAACGAGGTTCTGAGATCTTGCCTAAAATTCCCTTATCTTTAAAATATTGAGAAATCTTGCATACCGTTGTGGATGTTCGTTTGAATGAACTGTTCCTTCCATTTTGAACCATCATTTGGGCTGAAATGAAAGATTATTTTCAATCAGAATAGTCACTATTGCGACAAGACAAGAGTGCATACAGTGCCTTCAGGAAGTATTCATACACCTTGACTTTCTTCACATTTTTCTCAGCATTTTGTTGTTACAGCCTGAATTTAAAATGAATTAAATTGATTTTTGTCACTCATCTACACATAATATCTACACAATGCCCCATGATGTCAAAGTAGAATTTTTTGTAATTTTTAAAAGAATTTTTTTAAAAATAATTAAAAATAAAAAGCTGAAATATCTAATTTACATAATTATTCAACCCCCTGAGTAAATACTTCGTAGAAGCGCCTTTGGCAGCAATTACAGTTTTGAATCTTCTTGGGTATGCCTGTATCAACTTTGCACATCTGGATTTGGCGAGTTTCTCCTCGTCTCCCTTGCAGATTTGTTCAAACCCTGTCAAGAAGTTGGATGGGGAGCGTCGGTGAACAACATTCTTCAAGTCTTTCCCCAGACTCTCAATGGGATCCAAGTCTGGGATTTGGCTGGGCCACTCAAGGACTTTCACGTTCTTGTTCTGAAGCTTGGAGTCATTGCCCTTATGATTCCAATGCTGCATTGGCTTACGGTTCCAATTAATTGTGCTGTTGTAATAAGTGCAACCCTTGCAATCATGATTGGAAAGCATCCGCGGAGTAGCAGGGTTTGTAGTGCGAGCGAAAATGGATGATTTAGGACGGTCTGAAAGAGGTGATCATACAACCGATATGAGGACCAGGGAGGGAGTGATTGCTACGTTCACGGTGTATTATCTCCGAAGAACATTTGAAAAACTGGTGAAATCAACTGATAATGATCAGATGACTGTAAAGGAATTCTGGAAGGCCTTTACAATAAGGGATGCTCCATGAAATGTTGAGGAGTCTTGGAAGGAAGTCATCCGTTCCTGTACAAATGGTGTATTGGGGAAACCTTGCCCTCAATTTATTCACGGCTTCAAGGATTTCAGCGTGAATAATGACGTGTTGAAAGCACTCTGTAAAAGTGATCGAAATGGCCAAGACTGCTGGCTTTGATGAGGTGGTGGTGGGTCACGTAGAGGAGTTGCTGGACTTGTACCGGGAGGAGCTCTCAAATGAGGACCTTCTCTTGCTGGAGAAGGAATGCCTGGAAGATCTTAAATATTATAATTTAAATAAAATAAACTACTAATAGCAAAAATAGGACAATAAAAATGAAGATTGAGGCAGCACTCGCCCTAACATCCACCTCATACATTATTGCTCATGGGGAAATTAGTTTTAATTGAATTTCATCGTTTTGAATTTCATCGTTTTGAATTTGTCGTTCGTTTTGTTTGGCGCCCACAAATTTGTTTGGTGACAGGCCCACAAAACATTAAATTCGGCCCTGAACATACATGGTGGCGATCAATCGTTAATGGCATGATGTTGCACCAAGGTTGTCAATGCCGACGTCACACAACAAACTGCAACTCAGCCCGAGAGCCTTCCGGGTAGGATTTTTGAATCCCAAACGAGTTTGTTGAGCAAATCCGGCAAAGAGAAATGTTACATGGCCGTGTCCATCCCACACTTATTTTGTCTACACTCTTAGTCTTAAAATGCAGATGATACAGTGTAGTAGAATGACTTGAGTCATGCCAAATGCAATATGTTTGACTTGTGCGGTGGTGTAGCTGTGCTGTTGATGCAAGTAACCTCTGGTGGGGATTTGCAGAAACTGCCGATGTGCCTGGAGCAGAAGATGGTGGTTGTTGGGGTAGAATCCACTCAATGTGCGAGACTGCAATAATTTTATCTCCCACAACTGATAACGCCACACAAGTTTAATTATCAGTACCATAGAAACACAAAGTGATCAAAACAATCATTACAACCGCACAGTCCAGCTAAAAACAGACCTCGTCAAATCTCAAGCAAGCAGAATCTCTCACCCGTTTTAGCTCCAAGACGACACTCTCTTCAATCCCTTCCTCCTTGAAGATAATATTGCATCCCTCAACCACATCCTCAATGATGGTTCTGTAGAGTCGAGCCTGTGAGCACACTAAAAATACTAGCATAAGATTGCCTTTCACATATACAGTAACCTACATCAGGCTTCGGATAAATCACTGACTATTTGGCAGTGTGGAAATTTAGCACACTAGGGCATGCCCGTACTATATCTATATCTAAAATTATATCCCCCCCCCTCTATTTACATGAAATGGTTTGGTCCAAAGCGAACGGCTTGCGAGTACGGTGACAATCCCCCCCCTCTATTTACATGAAATGGTTTGGTCCATTCGCAAAGCCAAAGCGAACGGCAGTTACGAATCGCAGTTACGATGAATCGCAAATTAGTTTTAATTAGTTTTAAAACATAGTTTAACGGCAACATAGTTTGCCGACGGGAAATAAATGAATACGCTCTCAAATGTGCCATCCGAGGCAGAGTCTGTTCGCCACGTTCGGCACACGTGATAGCTCGCTGCTCTCTGATTGGTTGAATCGTTTTTTGGACATAGCTCGGTAACTACTTCTGCGATTAATTTAAAACCTTGAAAAGGCACATCCTCGGGTCCCCAGCAATATACCTGGCAAGTTTCAAGTATATCGGACCGGTAGTTGTCGAGAAACAGCGGTCACAGACAAACATACAAACAAACATACACACAGAGATTACTGGAATTATAGATAGATGACCGTCTTTCTATCTTTAACAACAAAACTCAGTGGCCTCAAATAAACCTGAAATAATAATAATTTATAAAATGCAACACTGAAGTTAAAGGGACCCAATCATGACTCTTTTGGAAGATGTGTGTTTTAGAGGATGATATCACTGACCCATTAGCACAAAATAAAAAATTCTGGGAGAATAATAAGCCGGATAAGTGCGTTTTAAAATCGGAGCATTTTCACTTCTGTGATGCAAATGAGCTACTTCCATCAATTTGTTTGGCGTAACGGGCGCACACCTCATTTACGGACGTATACATTGGCTTTTCATCACAAGTTATTCTAGCGTTCAAGATGCCCATGTGCCAAGCTTTCAACTGTTTGAATCGTCGAGAAATTTGCCCACTGAACTCAGAAGTCTTCTTTTTTTTTTTCCATCCCTTGAAGAAGTTCTACAACTCAAGCTTTTGGGTCTCACTATCTGCCATGATCTTTCCTGGGAAAACCACATTTCCAAGCTGGCCTCCAAAGCCAGTCGCCGACTGGGTATCCATCCTCCGTCATGCGATGTCCTTTCTGGACACTTCTGAGCTTCTCACCACTTACAAAGCTTTCATCCACAGCTTGATGGAGTACTGCTCTCCCATCTGGGCTGGTGTAGAAGGTAGCCTCACGCTGTAGAAACCAAAGCTTTCAGAATCATTGGTATCTCCCACGATGAAGCTGATTTTTGAAGGCCTTTGACTCGCTCACCGCAGGCAGGCAGGTTGGTGGTCTTTCTGTCTTCTACAGACTCCTCTCCAGCCTTGCTCCCCCAGCTCTATCTGTGCTCTGTCCCCCAAATATTCCTACAGGTCGCACAAGATCTGTCAGCAACCCTCTTCTGGTGAAATTGCCAAATCAAGACTCTCTGCTCACATTCACTCTTTCATTCCTCTTTTTCCCCACCTCTGGAACAAACTCCCTCACTCTCTTCAATCCCACTCCTCCCTCCAGGACTTTAAAACAGCTGTTCACCATCATCTGTTATCCTTCCCCATCCAAAACCTTGATCTTTTCTACCCCTCTTAAAACATCCCAATCCACCTCTTTCAATGTCAGACTTCATTCTTAAAATTCCTAGTAGTGTCCATTTGTTTTATACCGTGTTCAAATTCAACATTAACACATTTGCTCATTCAAAATATCGTGTTTGTGAAGATCACTTTGAGCAGTCAGCATTCGTATTTGATCAGCAGGCTCCTTACCTTGGAAACACCTCAGAAATTGCTGAAACACGATGCCGTGCCGACACTCACCGGGCAAGAGTTACCTGTTGATTTTAAGCCAGGCCCATGTGATCCAAGCTCAGATAATCCTCTAGCAGTTTTCTCTATTACTAGAATGCTAGCAGAGCCTACCTGTCACTTCACTGATGCACCTGGAGTCGTCCTGTTTGCAAAAAATTGCTATATTAGTTCTCTGCATCTGTATTGAGTCCATAGATCATGATAACTCAACCAGTATATGGGAATATATCATCAGTTTATTGAAGTGCCCTCAGGTCTATTATTGGTGACGTCATTTGTTATATGCCTTGAGGGCAGTTTGCATTCTCACAAGATAGCCGATCGCTCTCCAGGATTAAGCCAGAGATCCTGCACCACATCGTCTTCCATAATGTATTATTCGACACAAACTAGCTCACAACAATGGATCCTCAAGAGCGGCTGGCGAACGTGCCACGACGGCTTCGGCTCTCGGTTTGGCTTCTTTACAGCCTCCACTGACTCGTATAGTTGAGGTTTACCCACAGAATGTTTTACTACTTCATTACTGTGGTCGAACTTTGACCTGTTGCTCCATGCAGGTTGTAACACATTTCTCATTTTGATTCCAATCCTCCCTGTCACTTTGCTGACGTGTTTAATCAAAAGACAAAGACAGTGAGTGATATATGGACTCGATATGGACGCAGTGAACCAACATAGCAATTTTTGGCAAACAGCACGACTAATTGGTCAATCGGGCAAAGGAACAAGTCGGCTCTGCTAGTATTCTAGTAATATATACAACTACATTGAGGACTATCCCTGAGCTTGGCTCGAATGGGCCTGGCTTGGCTTTAAATAAACATGCAACTCTCATCCGGTAAGTGTCGGTACGGCATCTTGTTTCAGAGGCGAGTTGCCTAGGTAGTGAGCCGATTGATTCTCTTTGCCTCTTGCCTCTTTGTCGAGTTGCCTCTTCGCAAACAACACAATACTTTGAATGGACATACGTTTTGATTTTGAATTTGGTTGTACCTAGGTTTTTCAACCACAAAGCACACGATCGTTGACGATATTTCCGTGCATCAAGGATACAAAAAACAAAAAACAAAAACGACTTCCGAGTTCTGTGGGCAAATTTCTCAATGATGCTAAAAGTTAAAAGCTTGGCATATTGAACGACAGAATATTGTGTGATGAAACAGGCGTACACAGCCGTCAATGAGTTGACACGGCATCAAGCAAATTGATGGAAGTAGCTCATTTGCATAACAGAAGTGAAAATAGTCCGATTAAAAAAAAAAGATTATCCCGCTTATTGTCCTAAAAAAAAAATTATGCTAATGAATCATATATATATCATCCTCGAAAACATTTCTTTCAAAGAAAAAAAAAAAAAAAAAATCATGATTGTGTCTCCAAGTCCCATCAATGGTTTATAAAAATACCACGAGTAGAGGAATGAAAAGGACTGTGATCCGATGGGTTTTCTTAGAAAATGATTAGCAAAAGTAAGTGAAGTACTGAACTTTTCAAATACACAATGGTGAGAAGGGATGAGAAAGACATTCGCCATACTTACAATGCCATATGTAGATGGACCTGAAGGGGGGAAATGATACAACTAATGGCCTCTTTCTGTGGATAAAGGTACATGAGATGAGTAAAATCCTCGCTCTTACAATACTATATATATATATATATAATATATATATATATATATATATATATATATATATATATATATATATATATATATATATATATATATATATATATATATATATATATATATATATATATATATATATATATATATATATATGTATATATATATGTATATATGTATATATATATATATATATATATATATATATATATATATTGTCGCGATCCCGGCTGTGAAATGGTTCCCAGCACGGAATACGGACGTTAATGTCCGGGCTTCAAGTAGTCCACGGAGTGGACAGAGAGAACTCAATAAACACAATTGTGTTTTAATCGGCCTTCTAGGGGTAAGGCACGATGCTTTATTGGCTCGATCACAAAAACCATAAATGGTAACAGAATGGAATACACTGCACAAAGCCTGCAGGAACTGTCGGCAACAGACGCTCCAAACAGGACGCAGGTAAGATCACTCGCGGCTCCAATCGACGATCTCCGGGACTCGGAGGGTAACAGGATGGAATGGAATTCACCGCACAAGGCCGGCAGGAACTGTCGGCCCCAGAAGCTCCAAACAGAACGCAGGCAAGATCACTCGCGGTTCCAATCGACGATCTCCGGGACTCGGAGGGTAACAGGATGGAATGGAATTCACCGCACAAGGCCGGCAGGAACTGTCGGCCCCAGAAGCTCCAAACAGAACGCAGGCAAGATCACTCGCGGTTCCAATCGACGATCTCCGGGACTCGGAGGGTAACAGGATGGAATGGAATTCACCGCACAAGGCCGGCAGGAACTGTCGGCCCCAGAAGCTCCAAACAGAACGCAGGCAAGATCACTCGCGGTTCCAATCGACGATCTCCGGGACTCGGAGGGTAACAGAGTGGAATACACCGCACAAGGCCTGCAGGAACTGTCGGCCCCAGAAGCTCCAAACACGAAGCAGGCAATCACTCGCGGTTCCAATCTACGAGATCCGGGAATCACTCGTTCTCTTCCGGAGTTACTCGCTCGTAAAATACCGAACTGTAATCGACCAGCCCAACTCGGCTGTCGTGAGGATTCAAGGAAAAACCTTTTTAGATTTCCCACTCGGAGCCTTCGAGCCGCGTCCGTTGCACAAGATGGCGACCGCCTCTCTCACCCTCCACCAATCGCGTGAGGCTCAAAGGAGGTCACGTCACGTGGTGGGCGGGGCACCAAATCTGGGTGAGAACAGGTGGTTTCTCACAGTCCTCCCCCCCTAAGTAAAAACCCCGTCGAATAGACGGCGTTTTTAAAACCAGTATTTGTAGTAGGTGCAAATCACATGGCAAGATGATGGCGGTAATCGCTAACAGGCAATTAACGCAATTAACAATTATTAACACTTATTAACAACAATAACGCAACAACGCAACAATACAACGCAACTATTAACGCACAGGCAATTAACAGGCATTAACAGGTTAACAATGAACCAGTTTGGTTTTTTTTTTTTTTTTTTCACACACAAATTTTAACACCATACACCACATTAATATCTACCCTACAAGAGTTACACTTCACACAAAGCACAATAGAGAGGCAAGGGGGCCAAACTCAAGTTGGGGGAAGCGTTGACAGGAAGGAAACGGGCCGAGACCTAGAGCGGCGGGTACTCCTCCGGTGTCGAGAACAACAGTCATATGCGTAATGACCCCTTTCACCGCACTGGTAACATCGATCGTTCGGGTCGAAAGGCCTGCGGACCAAAGGGCATCTGAAACGAGGCCGCCGCGACATGCCATTCGACATCTCGACGCACACACGCGATCCGCAAATTAACCTTCCATCAAGGGCTCTGACCGAATCTTCAGCATCTCGTGGCTCTTCAAACTCAACAACCTCAACAACTGCAAATCCAGGTGGGTTTCGAGCAACCCATACGTTGCGGAGTGGTCCGTAATGTTCGAAGACCCTCCCTAGCTCGGCTTTCGCTGCTCCATTGCCCAGGTTTCCCACATATACCTTAGCATTAGCGTTCCTGCTGAATCGCGACATGGCGGGAGCGGTCCCTGAGGAGCACGGCACCTGAGGGTGGCTTGACGGGAGGCTCGGGTGGACTTCAGCTGACGCAACGTCACCGTCGGGAACTGGAGTCGAGGCGCTAGGCTCCTCGGGCCAGAGTGAAGATATGTCTGACTCCGCCACTCTCTCCGCCTGTTTACTCTGGGATCTAGTGACCCCCCCACAGGTCAGAGTCAATGACTCCTCCCTGGCCATGGCATCATTGCCAATCAGCAAGGAGACCCCGGGTATCGGGTAGTAGGGTACCACCACACAGGTCACTGGACCCTTAAAAATGTCACTCCGGACCTCGAGGAGGGCAAGGGGATACCGGCCAAGAACCCGGTCAATGCCCCGAAGGAGGGTATACTCGCCGGTATAACGCATCTGAGAGGCCGGAACTACCCCCGCCCGGAGAACACACCGTGTCGCCCCAGTATCCCGAAGGTATTGGGCCTCAAACTTCAGCATCGAATCAGGGCCACCCACTAAGGCTGTCCCTGAATAATCCTGGTACAGTGGATGAATGGAATTAGCCTCGGTGGCAGTGACCTCGGTCACCGATGCCACTGTCGTGTGCGAGGGCCCGGCGGATGAGCTCCACTGATCTCCCTCCGACTTAACAGGAGGGTTGCCTCGGTAGGCCGGACTAGCGGGATTAGAGAAGCAGCGGTTTTCACCGTGCCCCACGCGTTTGTAGAAATCGCACCAGGGCCCTGCCCTGGTCTGCGGCTCGCGACCGCCACCAGTGGAGGGCATCGGAGAACCCCTCCCCTCGATCCAGCCGCCGGGCAGACGGGGGGCGGTCTTGATCGCAGACTCCTCCGCCTTACGACGCGACTGCGTGACTTGCAGCATTTTGCACGCCAAAACATGTTTATCAATAAGGTTGACGCAGTCTGCCAAGGAAACAGTGTCTTTGTCGACAAGAAACAATGCTAAGTCAGGCGGAAGCTGTTGATCGATACGGTAACGCACCAGGAGTTCCGCAACCGCTTGAGGTAACTCAACCTTGCTCCCCTTGAACCATCTCTGCAGCTGTTCCAACAAGGCCCGCGAATGTTCCTCATAGGTTTGACTGGACTCACGAGTCCAGCTGAAAAAATTTCTCCTATAAATACATGCGGACACCGCATAGGCGTTCAAAATCTCGGCCTTCAATGCCCTGTATTTGTTTGCCTCCTCGGTTGCCATCCTCGCATATACCTCCCTCGCCTTCTCAGATAGATGGCTCACAAGATGGCCGACCCACAAGCTCTCATCAATGCCACCGGCAGCCAACAGCTTCTCCGCCATCTCCAGATACGCTTCTGGCTTCGTGTCTCCCGTCCAGTCCGGCAAACGAACATGAACAGTTTCCGGGACTCTTGCAGCAGACCCCTCTGCCCGCGGTCGTTCAGTCAACATTCGCAACTCATGCTCTCTGACGTGTTCAGCTTCTGCTGCTGCATGCTCTCTCTCTGCTGCCGCAGCACGCTCTGCTGCTGCCGCAGCACGCTCTGCCTCTGCTGCTGCCGCACGCTCTCTCTCTCTCTCTCACGCTCTCTCTCTGCTGCCGCATGCTCTCTCTCTGCGGCCGCAGCACGCTCTCTCTCTCTCTCACGCTCTCTCTCTCTCTCACGCTCTCTCTCTGCTGCCGCACGCTCTCTCTCTGCTGCCGCAGCACGCTCTGCCTCTGCTGCTGCCGCACGCTCTGCCTCTGCCCTGTCATTCTCCCTGTTATACATGTCAAGTTGTTGAACCGGAGTCAGCCCGGTCCAGAAGGGCGAACGCATGCATTTAGTCATGATGGAATCGCTTCCTAACATATCGGGTTTAGTGACTGGGTCAAGGCTGATTGCGTCGCTCGCATCGCCACCCACGCGACTGTCAACATGATCAGGTTGAACTCTCACTTCTCTGGTCGACATAGCTTGGCTACGAGTTATCATAAGACAAGGCACAAAACACCACGCTCAAACACAACGCTCTGTTGGGGAAATACGACACGAACTACACAATATCACCACCGCACATCAAATTGCCAATGAGAAAAATACCACGTACAAATACTCACGTTTTTTTTTTTTGTGTCGGTTGTTTGGAGGGATCCGAGGCTCACTTATTCTGCAGTGAAGCACCACCCAAGACAGCGTCCTACGGCGAGAAAGTTCCTCCAAGACGGCGTCCGCTGGTGAGAAGATGCAGAGAAGATGCAGATGCCGAATTCCCGTCTCAATTCGAATGTCTCTCACTTGAAAGATCCTAGGACGAGCAACCCATTTGTCGCGATCCCGGCTGTGAAATGGTTCCCAGCACGGAATACGGACGTTAATGTCCGGGCTTCAAGTAGTCCACGGAGTGGACAGAGAGAACTCAATAAACACAATTGTGTTTTAATCGGCCTTCTAGGGGTAAGGCACGATGCTTTATTGGCTCGATCACAAAAACCATAAATGGTAACAGAATGGAATACACTGCACAAAGCCTGCAGGAACTGTCGGCAACAGACGCTCCAAACAGGACGCAGGTAAGATCACTCGCGGCTCCAATCGACGATCTCCGGGACTCGGAGGGTAACAGGATGGAATGGAATTCACCGCACAAGGCCGGCAGGAACTGTCGGCCCCAGAAGCTCCAAACAGAACGCAGGCAAGATCACTCGCGGTTCCAATCGACGATCTCCGGGACTCGGAGGGTAACAGGATGGAATGGAATTCACCGCACAAGGCCGGCAGGAACTGTCGGCCCCAGAAGCTCCAAACAGAACGCAGGCAAGATCACTCGCGGTTCCAATCGACGATCTCCGGGACTCGGAGGGTAACAGGATGGAATGGAATTCACCGCACAAGGCCGGCAGGAACTGTCGGCCCCAGAAGCTCCAAACAGAACGCAGGCAAGATCACTCGCGGTTCCAATCGACGATCTCCGGGACTCGGAGGGTAACAGAGTGGAATACACCGCACAAGGCCTGCAGGAACTGTCGGCCCCAGAAGCTCCAAACACGAAGCAGGCAATCACTCGCGGTTCCAATCTACGAGATCCGGGAATCACTCGTTCTCTTCCGGAGTTACTCGCTCGTAAAATACCGAACTGTAATCGACCAGCCCAACTCGGCTGTCGTGAGGATTCAAGGAAAAACCTTTTTAGATTTCCCACTCGGAGCCTTCGAGCCGCGTCCGTTGCACAAGATGGCGACCGCCTCTCTCACCCTCCACCAATCGCGTGAGGCTCAAAGGAGGTCACGTCACGTGGTGGGCGGGGCACCAAATCTGGGTGAGAACAGGTGGTTTCTCACAATATATATATATATATATATATATATATATATATATATATATATATATATATATATATATATATATGTATGTATGTATGTATGTATGTATATATGTATGTATATATATATTGTTGCGGAAATGGCCCTTAGTGGTTTATTAAATATAGAATTAGTTCAGGTCCCCTCTTAGATGTATGTTTACCATAGATCGTCTGTACTGGGATGGTAGTTTTGTGTCGGAAGGTGTAGCAGGCTGTTTTGTGTGGTGCATTGGTGGTGTACAAGAGACGGTTCCCTTTTAATTACATCTTGACAATCAAACAAGGTGCAAGTTCCATTAAGACCGGCCTCGGTGGCAATGCCATGATCGAGGCAATGGATTGACGTGAGAAAGCGCGATTGAGCGGGCAAAAACGACAAGCGCCGTCGAAAACCGGAAGCGGCGCTTCCAGGTAGTCGCTGAGCACGTGCGAGGGAGGAGGTGGAAAAAGACGCATGCACGGATGGCGGGTGGACAGGCCTTCGCGGCGGACGAGAACCACCAAGGCGAGTGAGAATAACGGAGTTCTCTCTCTCTCGGAAGAAGGGAGTTCGACAATCGTGCTGATCGCGTGGCCGATAAGGAGAGCGGGTGGCCGCCGTTTCGCGACGCTTGATGCGTGGCCGATAAGAGGGCGGGCCGCCATTTGGCAGACTGCAGGCCCAAGCGGGGCCTTCGAATCCGGCGACATCGGCTTGTTACGAGCTGCATTCGCCCTTTTCACATCTTCACCTCTCGTCCATCAACACCACCAAGTACCCCCTGTCTTGTATGAATGTTGTCCAGGCCTAAGGTTTATCTCGTTAGGGTCACCCCGCGAAACCCTTAATTGTAGCTCCCTAGATAAGAGCGGGTTATTACTCATAGTTGAATTATAATGTTATCGTGAACGCCTTGCTTGTTTTGTGTACCCTAATGTTCCCCCATTAAATCTGGTTGATTCGTATGGAAGTTGCCGCACTGCATTCATCTGTGTCGCATTGAAGAGCAATCCGCTCGATTTGTAATTAAAACCAAGCTGGCTACAGGTTGCGGCAGACTTCGCTCGGTCTCTGACAAACCCAACCTGTAGCGACGGGTGTCTCCCCAACTGGCAAGGCACAGGTGTAATTTGGTATCGCGATAGAGGCGCGTAACCCGAGATCTGTGTCGAACCAGCCGGCGTTGCACCCGTGGGACGGCCGTGCCGGGAGGCGCGACCCGTCACCTACAACACTGGTGTCAGGAGTCAGGATTTGGACCTGAGGTGCATTTCGCACCCCGAACATCGATTGTGAGAGGCGCGTAAAGAGAAAAAAAAAAAAAAACACGTCGCTCGCAAATTCCAAATTTGGTTTCATTTTTATTTTGAGTGGATTGGGTGTCAAACTTCGTAATTTATAAAGGAAGATGGAGTCGCAAAATGGCTGCGCGGCTCAGCAGCGTGACACGAGGTGGGAGAGAATCGGTATTAAGAGTGCAACGAGCCGCACATCACGAAGAAAACGCTCCCACCCACCGATCCAAACCACGTGGTCACAGCATGCGTCATGGCAAAATAAGCAGGACGACAATGCGTACATTAACGAGCTTCATGCACGATTGGGGGATGCCTTGGAGCAGGTGGAGTGTAAGGAGGATTATATTGGGGAGTTACACACGAAATTGCATGAGGCACTACAGCAGGCAAGTGAGGTTCAGGAAAATGAGGAGCAAAGGGAGTCACAACAATTGGTCGATGCACAGGAACGAATTCACTGGACGGAAATGGCCTTGGCCAGCGCATTGCGAGACAACACAGACTCCAGATGGGAACGAGCACGGATTCTCGAATTGGAAGGCATAGGGAATCAATTGGTGGAAAAAGTCCAGGTACTACAGGGAGAAAAGAGGAAAGTAGAGGGGAGTACCCATGAGTTGGAACAACTGCAGGAAAAGGTAAGATCCGGTGATCAGACAAGAGAAAGCCTAGAACAGAAGATAAAAAGAGGGGAGGAATACATGGAACAAGAGAAGAGCAAACTGAACAAGAGAATAGAGAAAGAACAAAACAGAAACTCCCGGGATCGGGAGAACTTGAAAAAGGAAAGAGAGGAACACGATTTGGAATTGGAACAACTGAAGGGAGAATTGTCTGAGAAATCAAGCCAGTTTCGGGAATCAGAGTACAGAGGAAATGAACTGGCACGTCAAATGGAAAGTAGCAAGGAATACGGGAAGAGGATGGACAAAAGGAGAGAGGAAGCATGCGAAAGAGTAGAGGAGATAAGTGAGGAAAAAGAGAGGATGGAGAGTGAAATGTTAAGGAAACACACTGAGCAGATTGAACAGATGGAAGCCAAAGCCAGGTTAAAGAATGACATGGATGAAAGGGTAATGAAAGAACAACGAATGAAGCAGGAGAAGGAAATCAATCAATTGAGAGAAACGACGAGATTGGAGAATGAAGAACAAAAGAGACGATGGGATACGAAACAAAAAGAATATGAATTTGAAATTGATCAACTAAAAAGGAACTACACTGTGCAGATCGAACAGGCAGAAGCCAAAGCAAGGTCAAAGAATGAGATGGACGAACGTGTAATGAAAGAACAACGAATGAAGCAGGAAAAGGAAATCAATCAATTGAGAGAAACGACGAGGTTGGAGAATGAAGCACACGAGGGACGGTGGCATAAGAAACAAGAGGAATATGAATCGGAAATTGACCAATTAAAGGAGAAAGCAAGGGTGGAGTCCGCAGAGATGGAAAGACTCCGGAAAGGTAACGAACAACTAAAAAGGCTCAGAGAGGAAGAACGACTCAACTGGGAAAGAAAATGGAGCCAGGAAGTAGGGCAGCACAATAATGTGGGATGTGTGACGTCATCACAGGGAGGAATGTTAGTGGTGCAGGACTTGATTGGCATCACTCGTCGAATGAAACAACAATTGGAGCAAACCCTGGTGATGGAGACATGGAGGGAGTATATGGGGTTGTTGACTCATGAAACACATTTTGAGCAGGTCCAGCAAGTGAAGCTGACAGCCCCAGAGGAGTGTGGCGAACCAATGATGAGCGACCGGACCGATGTGACTTTGGAACGAAGCAGGTACGTGGGCATCTGCATACATGGTGCGGACGATGAGCTTAAGTTCGCAATTGGATTTGATGTTAATCAAGAGACTCTGTCCGATGGGGCGCACGTATGCGTGACACCTGAATGTGTGGATGGAATGCCTGTGGATGAATGCTGTGAGCCCATAGTCCAGTTTACAGCACCGGGGTGTGCTGTCAAGGCCGAAACGTGTGTGAGTGCGGAGCATGGAATGAGTGGTGACGTAGGAAATAGGTTCGAGGTGCAAGGGGAAATAGAAATTCCACCAGGACAGGACTTGACACAGGGGACAGAAACCATGATGGACAGCTCCGCAGGGGTTCTTACAGAATTAGAGGTGCTGCATCCAGGAGCAGGCTTTAGAAAGGGGATTGTAATTTCTCCCTCAGCTTCACAGGAACTTCGAGGTAGAGCGCAGATGCGTAGCAGGCGGCGTTGGCATGCGTCACATACTCCCTGGACCCATTTTCGAACAAGAGGGGCCCAGCAACGACACCGCCAGGTGTCCCTTGGTCATCGGACCTCTCTGAGGACACGAGGGGTTCGGCTAGCTAAATGGGATTTACCTGTCTTCAGGGAATTAAAGAGAAGAGGGGGAGGCCGCTCCCCCAAGTGGGGTCTACCTGACTTCCGCGAACCCTGGAGAAAAGGAGGGGGTGGACCACGACCCCAATTGAGACGTGACCCTTATGAGCCGTGGCGGAAAGGCGGCGGGGCCATGTAAGGGGTAATGAGGGATTCCTTCCCTCACTCCCTTTCCAATGAGCCACAGAAGCAGGCCAGATTGGAAAGAAAAAAAAAAAAGGGGGAATTCTTGACTGAAAATAATATCGAGAGAGATTGCAAATTGAGAGACTGACAGAAGAGACAAGAGTGGCACAAGTGGATGTGCGTGACTATTTAAAAAAAAAAAAAAAGAGAGAAATAGTGGGGACATGACAGACAGGGCGTTAAACACCCCTGCAAAAAAATGGAAGGTGTTGGATGGTGTTGTGGACTGGGTGTGTGGCACTGTGGAATGAATGACGAAGGTGTTTGGGATGAATGGCGTGATTGTGTGAATGAGGAGAGTGAGTGCGAACAATGTACCCTGTTGGTAGGAGTCTCCTAACCAAGTGAGTGTAGGTTAGGGGGACTTAGTGGATTTGACGTGGATTCTGGCTGCTGTTCCATTGTGCAGGCGGACTGCTAGGGGTAGGTGCAGCCAAGGTATGGTGGTACTGGCTGGGAGTGTGACATGGTATTGGAAGTTGGTGAGTCGGGAGGGGACACCAGACAGTAGGGTTTAGAGTGCTAAGAGAGCACAGTGCGGGGGCTAGAGAGCCACCCGGTTAGAGTGCTTGGAGAGCACAGTGTGGGGGCTAGAGAGCCACCCCTTATTTAGGAGCGCCAGAGGCGCGCTCAGGTGAACCCCGAGGTCGCTGGGTGTCCCCCACCACCTATTGGAAGCAGGCAAAGAGGCCTAGTTGTAGTCACACTCCCCAGCCAATGAGTTATGCCTGGCACCACCAAGTGAAGAAAAAGAGACAAATAAGGGCCTTGCCCAGGTTTAAAAGAATGGAACAGTGTGCCAGGTTGGGAAAAATGGGTCATTAGGATCATTGTGGCAATGGCAGGGTTTGTGCCATTGGTTAGAGCTTCAAGTAAAAGGTTAGGTTCGATGAACTCTCCTCCGCACCATTCATGTGTGACACCTGGTACGAGTCGTGTTGATGGGAAAGTTGTGAACAAGGGCCAGGTTCGGTCGCCCTCTCCAAGTGCCAGAGAAGCCACCAGTGTGTCATGAGCACACAGATAACAATTGATTAAGAAGCACACCATCCTGTCAGCTAAAAAGTGAAAGGACTTTTTAAGAAGACCATACTAAAACAAGTCGTACCAAGATAAGTCAGGCAAGGAAGGTTAAGGGTACTCTTCATTTTGCCTGGGCTGAGGTCATCACCCCCACTTGCACCCTCAAGAATGCCTCCAGACTGCATTTGCTTACCATCGGTAGAACTGTGCCACCTGCTGTCCAAGGCAGGGCTTGTTGCCTGCCGAAGCATTTTTGTGGGCCATCGAGGCCAAAGTGCTTTTGCGGGCTGTTGCAGCCGAAGATTCATGCCGTCTTGTGGGCTCAGTGGGCCGAAGGACTCTTTGTGAGATTAGGCCACTGGGCCGACTGAACTCACCTGGTGAGAGGCCAATAAGGCCACGAAGTAAGGAAACCCCTCTGGGGTGAAGACACAACACTGCCGGGAGGAGGCGTGAAGGAGCAAACACGTCAAGAAGCTTTGAAACTCTGAATGTCTTGCTCCGATGTGAATATTGGTGTTGAAAGTAACATTGAATGCCCTCCTGCGCAAATGCATAATTAGAATGTTAAGTATTGTGCATAGAGTGTGGATGTGTTTGTTAGATTAGTGATCCGACACACTAGGATAGGGACATGCCAATCTTACTGATACTTTGCTTCTTGGAGTTAAGTGCTTGCAATGTTGTGGGTTAGAGTAAATGGGAGATTTGTGCTGTACGTTAGACAGGGCCATTCCCGCGGGCTGCCCCTAGTGGAGGCTCGGGAGAGCCTCGGGAGAAAGGTGGGGGTAGTGTTGCGGAAATGGCCCTTAGTGGTTTATTAAATATAGAATTAGTTCAGGTCCCCTCTTAGATGTATGTTTACCAGGTAGTTTTGTGTCGGAAGGTGTAGCAGGCTGTTTTGTGTGGTGCATTGGTGGTGTACAAGAGACGGTTCCCTTTTAATTACATCTTGACAATCAAACAAGGTGCAAGTTCCATTAAGACCGGCCTCGGTGGCAATGCCATGATCGAGGCAATGGATTGACGTGAGAAAGCGCGATTGAGCGGGCAAAAACGACAAGCGCCGTCAAAAACCGGAAGCGGCGCTTCCAGGTAGTCGCTGAGCACGTGCGAGGGAGGAGGTGGAAAAAGACGCATGCACGGATGGCGGGTGGACAGGCCTTCGCGGCGGACGAGAACCACCAAGGCGAGTGAGAATAACGGAGTTCTCTCTCTCTCGGAAGAAGGGAGTTCGACAATCGTGCTGATCGCGTGGCCGATAAGGAGAGCGGGTGGCCGCCGTTTCGCGACGCTTGATGCGTGGCCGATAAGAGGGCGGGCCGCCATTTGGCAGACTGCAGGCCCAAGCGGGGCCTTCGAATCCGGCGACATCGGCTTGTTACGAGCTGCATTCGCCCTTTTCACATCTTCACCTCTCGTCCATCAACACCACCAAGTACCCCCTGTCTTGTATGAATGTTGTCCAGGCCTAAGGTTTATCTCGTTAGGGTCACCCCGCGAAACCCTTAATTGTAGCTCCCTAGATAAGAGCGGGTTATTACTCATAGTTGAATTATAATGTTATCGTGAACGCCTTGCTTGTTTTGTGTACCCTAATGTTCCCCCATTAAATCTGGTTGATTCGTATGGAAGTTGCCGCACTGCATTCATCTGTGTCGCATTGAAGAGCAATCCGCTCGATTTGTAATTAAAACCAAGCTGGCTACAGGTTGCGGCAGACTTCGCTCGGTCTCTGACAAACCCAACCTGTAGCGACGGGTGTCTCCCCAACTGGCAAGGCACAGGTGTAATTTGGTATCGCGATAGAGGCGCGTAACCCGAGATCTGTGTCGAACCAGCCGGCGTTGCACCCGTGGGACGGCCGTGCCGGGAGGCGCGACCCGTCACCTACAACAATATATATATATATATATATATATATATATATATATATATATATATATATATATATATATATAATAATAATAATAATAATGCATTTATTTTATATAGCGCTTTTCAGGAAGCCCAAAGACGCTTTGACAGAGTGCAAAACATAACGCATAGCAAAACATAAAGACAATTGCAAAAAAAGAAGAATCAATAGGGAAATATTCAAAGCACAAAGGAGGGAGAAGGAGAGGAGATAGTCAGGGGTTAGATGCTGTGGGTTAAATGTTGAATGCAGTGTTGAACAGGTGGGTCTTGAGTGATGTTTTGAATGTGGTGAGTGAGGAGGAGTCTCTGATGGTGTGAGGTAGCGAGTTCCAGAGGGTGGGAGCAGCGATGGAGAAGGCCCTGTCCCCCCAGGATCTAAATTTGGTCCGGATGGGGGGGGTCAGGAGGTTGGTACCAGCAGAGCGGAGGTTGCGGGTGGGAGTGTGTCTGGAGAGGAGGTCAGCCAGGTAGGATGGGGCCAGGTTATGGAGGGCTTTGTAGGTCAAGAGGAGGATTTTGTACTGGATTCTCTGGGAGATGGGGAGCCAGTGAAGCTTGTAAAGGACGGGGGTGATGTGGTCACGGGTCCGGGAATGGGTGAGTAGACGGGCAGCGGAGTTCTGAATGTATTGGAGTTTATTGGTGATTGTTGAGGGTGAACCATAAAGGAGGCTATTGCAGTAGTCCAGACGAGAAGTGATGAAGGCGTGGATGAGGGTTTCTGCAGCCACAGAGGAGAGGGATGGACGGAGACGGGCGATGTTTTTCAGGTGGAAGAAGGCTGTCTTTGTGATCTGTTTAGTGTATTTGTCGAAGGAGAGGGTTTGGTCAAAGATGATGCCAAGATTCCGGATGTGAGGGGAGGTGGACACTGGGAAACCGTCGATGTTGAGGGCAAAGTTATGGGTGGACTTGGTGAGCGTTTTTGGGCCAATGATGATTATTTCAGATTTATCACAGTTAAGTTTGAGGAAGTTGATTTGAAGCCAGGATTTTATTTCAGTGATGCAGTTTGTCAGGATAGAGTGGGTGGCGGTGGAGATGGACTTGGTGGAGATGAAAAGCTGGATGTCATCGGCGAAGCAGTGGAATTGTTGCGGAACTATATATATATATATATATATATATAGTTGCGGAACCCAACGTCGGCCTATGGTTCCCCTTATCGGGGGGGTGGGGGGGGGGGGTTAAGCCCCTCGTCTGTTACTGACCGACGTGGTCCCGGGGGTATGATGCCACGCCCGGTCGGCGCTGGGTAGGGTTTTAGGCCCACAAGTCCTATGACCTAAATACCAGCGCTTCCCGGTACGCGAAGGAACACCCCCCCGCTCACGGCCGCAGCGTAATGGATGTTGCGCCGAGCGAAGCGAACCGTGGCGTGAGCCGTTTACCAAGACTAGACCCGATTCCTTAAACGTTGGCCAAATCGTGCCACCGGTATTCAATTGGGAAATCACCAAAACGACAAGGATGTGAAGAAGAGGAAGACGAAGGCAAAAGGGTTGGAAATGCTACTATATTTATTACTATTATTTACACAATGAAAGGAACCAAGGAGAAGGAAGGATAATAACGTAAAAACAGAAGAAGAAGAAGTGGACACAGTGCACCTTAGCTTACCTATGCAGTCTTAATTAATACCCCAGGACAAGACACACAAAACAGACTACGAGCAAACTCACACGAATGGGGAAATTGCAGGCAGGAATGTAAGGACTGGAAGGAGAGGAACGCTCCACTCGAACAGGAGCACGGTCGGCCCGGGAGTCAGCAGCCGCCGTCCTTCCTTCCTCGGCACGTTCAGCAGCCGCCGTCAACGCCCTAGATGCGGTTGTGCGGGCTGCCGCGATACGAGCACCCTGGCGGAGTCAAAGCTGCGTGGCTCCAAGCTGGTGGTGGTGGATTTCAAGGCTGATGCTCATCTGCCGCTTCTCTGGCTTATCTCAGGACGCGTCTCCCGTCTCTCTCTGAAGCTCGTCTGAGGTGGGGGCCTCGTGGTGCGGGTTATATATGCCCCTCCCTCTAACCTTTTTGAACCTCCCCGATTGTTCTTTCTCCGCCCGCTCAAGCCAAACCCCTTTGGCTGGGTTGGTTGAGCGGGGCTGACTCACTCCTCCTTTCTATGACGAGGTGGAGACACGCCTTTCTTCTCCGAGCCGGAGCACATGGCAATGGCGGCGAATGCAGTTGGCAATCGAGGCTTTGGGAATGGGGCTTTGGGGTATAATGTAGTGTGAACTGTTATTCGTAGTTAATAAAAAAGGTTTTTGCTTCGCCAATATATACTTCAAATGAAAAATGTTTGCTTCTCCTCTCGTGACAAACGGATCTGTTGTAAACCTCTTGTTCTTTGAAGCTGTCTTACGAGCCGCGGCCAGGGAATGCTGGCAATGTGTGAAACTATAAACTCTACACGTAGGATGTTTAAATCTTGTATACCCAGACCTTTTCCTGATAGACTGCTATAATCAGTTAATTATATTTCGTATGATAGAAATGCTTGATTGATGAACGGAATGCTTAACTTTCCTGCCCTGGATTGAGTCGAAAATGAGAATGCTCGCCGAAAGCATAGACAAAGTCTGGAACTCTTCAAATGGCCTCCGACACATAAATTATCCCACTGGGACCAGGAATGCAGACTCTCTCGCGTGAATTACAGCTTCTGCCGACCTGAGCTCTGAAGACACATCTGGTCCGGAGATAACAGCGCGTGCTTCACTCCCCCGAGGCAACAGGACGGATGTCGGTGGGGGACCTGGCCCAGTAAAAGGACGTCGGTGGGGGCACGACTGCCCATTATCCTTTGTCCTCGCAAACTTCAGCGGAGATTCTCTGATTAGTGAACCTCTATATAAACGGACTCTGAATTGGTGTTTCTCTAGGAAGGCTGATGTGGCACTCTGTCCATTTTGTGCTGTAGAATCGGCATTTTCTCCCAGCTGTGTACTTGGTGTTTAATAAACGTTTGTCATTCTCATCTGGTGGTGCAAGCCTATTACGATCCTATCCCGACATATGCCCCTCCCTCTAACCTTTTTGAACCTCTCCGATCGTTCTTTCTCCGCCCGCTCAAGCCAAACCCCTTTGGCTGGGTTGGTTGAGCGGGGCCGACTCACTCCTCCTTTCTATGATGAGGTGGAGACACGCCTTTCTTCTCCGAGCTGGAGCACATGGCAATGGCGGCGAATGCAGTTGGCAATCGAGGCTTTGGGAATGGGGCTTTGGGAATGAAAGGGGATCTACCTTATTTCTTTTGGTGCAATGGAGAATGTCAACTAGTGGGAACAGAGCCTTAACCTACATAGAATAAGGAGATAACTGTAAAAGAAGGATATATGATTGGCTACATGTGGTATAGGAAATAACTAGGATGACGCCCTTTGATCATTTACACTTGGAGGTATTTACAACAATTCATTACATTTTACAGAGGGTGATATTTACACAACAATTTACACAACAATTTCTCTAATCCACAACACTGCACCCTCATCCTCCAGGCACGTCTCGGGCCTATCAAACTTAACTTTAGTTTGGCACGTAGGTGTAGTTCCCTCTACATTTAACCTGACCCTGAGTGTGACAGTTTTAAAACACAAATAAATATGTCCCACTGCTCCATTGCACCCTGCCTAACAGATTTACGCCCACAGCTAACCGAATTGTGGAATGGTCTTCAAACTATACATTTACGATGGGGGAGTATTATTTACAGTTGACGCTACTTTTATTTACAATACACAACCCAGGACCTGTGATTGTTCTTTTGGGGGGGAGACAGTCTGCCCTGCATCGACGCACCATAAAGCACCCAAAACGCACCAACGCACCCTCAAGCACCATACGGTGCACAGTCATTGGAGTTCAATAAAAATAAACAAACCCCTGGTGCTGGTCTTCCTCTTCGGCTCCCTCTGCTGGCTATGGTTCTTCCAGTTGTTGTCATCTTCTTTGCTGGCGGCCTATTTGGACATAATAAAAGTGCACCAAACGTGTCCATTGCTTTTATTTATGGCCCACAGGGCCGACTAGGGGTGGTTCACCTGTGGGGCATAGGTGCCCTGTGACCAAGGTCTGCCAGCAAGATCTCGGGCCTTCATGCCCGGTTCCAGCAGAGGGGCCTTGCCCCAACCCATGGGGTCCATAAGTGGAGCTCAGCCACAGACATGTGGTCCATCAGGTGGTGCATCGATGCAGACAGCTGTGGTTGCGAGAGTTTCGGGCGCACAATGGCGGACTCCCGCACACTCCCCTCGGCGCCCAGTGGCGCACAGTCCTCATGTGGGAGACAAGGGGGGGAAAAGACAGGTGAGCGAGGGGTAAGGTCACAAGGGTACACATCAAACAAGGCAATGCAAGATGAGGTGCGTACGGAGAGCGAAGTGAGAAAGCTCGTCCCTACCATACGTCACCCCCCCCCCCCCCCCCCCGTCACCTACTCTACCCTTGCCCTTACCCCATATTTACAACAATCTACACATTTACAAATTCGTCACTAATGTCTCGTCTTCCCCATATTTCCCCTATACCAAATTCGTCTTCACTCCCACTAATCAAAAATTTGCCATCACCCAATTCATCATCAATCCTCATAAGGAGGAAGAGATGGAACACAAAGCACAATGTCACACCCACGTCATGATGCGTCTCACATTCCAAACATTTGCACAACAAAATAACAAAAAAAAACATGGCATGGTGTGGAGTCCTGTCACCTCAGGTGAGTGGATGCAGATGGTGTGAGAAGATCTCCATCCTAACTACCTTCTAAATGACTTTAATACACTTTACACTACCCGGGGTCTTTTCCCTGCCAATCCATTGGCAATCTTACTCTATGCGGTTTTAAGAACCAAATTCCCATTGACCAACTGTGGTGCTTCATCAATTTGGGGTCTCACTCCCCTGATTCAACTCCCTGTGCCCTTGCACAATTTCAGGACTGGGTCATGTGGCTCTCCCAGCAGGTCTACCCACCTGCACACCTCCACCACTGTAGTTGCATCCGAGCTTACCTGCTCCTTAACCTAACCTATCTACTGGGGAAGGCCCCTCCTGGCTCTGTCACCCCTCGGTGCCCTCTGGCACTGGGCTACCCGGGTCCGTCCTCCGGATCCTCGGGACCCATCCACAACTCTAACGGCTCCCAGAGCCCACCTGCGGCCTCACCTGGCCGACATCCTCACAGTGGCGGAGTGTCCATTCAACTACACACACTAACAGGCCACACGCCCAGCCATTTCCACGACACTAATGCACCCATTCAACCATCATTCTTCCACCACGCACCACAGATGCCAATATCCAACCACAATTTACCTGTACCCTCTACCTAACTCTTAGACCACCCTCCCCGGGTATTCGTGATGGGGTCCATCCTCCCCACACACACCTTTGCACCATCCATTCCACTCCACTGTTTCCAACACACTCACTCCACGACCATCCATCCATCCATACTCCATATATTCCACACTCCATGTATTCCACACAACCATTCTCCATACACCATACACCTGCAGTTGCACACCTGTGCAATCTCACCTGGTGCCACCTGCACCCTCCTTCCTCCCTGGACCATTTGGTCAACACAACACACATCACCACTACTCAGTCATACACTGCTCCATACACCTGTTCAGTTGCACACCTGTGCAATCTCACTTGTTCCTCACTCACTGCTCCATACACTTCCACGCTCAATACACTTTCGATCCTCAAACACTCGGCATCATCTCATCTAACTACTCCCCTCTGGAACTTGCGCTTCCCAGTCGCCCCTTTAAACTATTGCGCTCCCTCATCATTATAATCCAAACTAATCTACCTGCGTCCCCACTACAGGTATCATTGTCACTACCTAACCTTACCGTTACCTATTGTCAATCTCTAGGTCCCTACACACGATATCCAAACCCTCCTGGGCTAGTTTTCACTGCCAAACCCCATAACTAGTGCTCCTTTGCCCCCGCTGTGAGGGATGGCAGAGTTGCCATCCCACCACATCGGGTATCTCTCACTACCAATTTGGCCCATCCAATTTCAGCCAATCAAAAATTTGCCAATCACTGCCAATTCTATTCACTTTTTTAAATTTCGGATCAAAAACACTATCATCATCACAGTCCATTAAACTTGAGCCTCGGTGCGTCGTTACATTCTCAAACCCGGCTTCGCACAGCCGAGCAATGAACGCGGGTGGTTTGGTCGCCTGCAGGTTGAATCCGTCCGGCATTCGGTTCAGGGGGGGGGGGGGCTTGGTCGGGCCGAGATTCCACGCACCATCTCGGCGTGGCACCTTGCAGTCCCGGGCCCGATGACCGAGGCTCGCCCGGTCGGAACCCCGTCCCCACGAGGGGACACCATGCCGCTTCCTCCCACTTGCCCTTGAACCGGACCGGTCGCCTCGCCCGACAAGGCCCGGACTCGACCGTGCGGGGCGGGGCCAGGCCCGAATCGTGCGCGATGCTCCGAAGCGGGGCGACGCAGCATCGATCCGCGCGAGGCTTCGCATCCAACAAAGCGCGCCGCGCACCGAGCGCCCGCTATCCATCGCCCTAACTGCTAACCCGGTCAACGTCGATGCTTCACTTGCATGCTCACACCACTCGACCCGTTTCACACTCACAAAGCCCGGCGTTCCAACGTGGTCCGTACATTGCACACACTCCGTCCATTCCACCAACGCACTCCCTGTTACACACCACACCTCTCACGCACACTCGCCGTTCGCACCCTCCCTTAACACACCTCGCGCACTGTCTTGCGCACTCTCCCTCGGTACGTACTCCGTACCACTCACCATGGGCGTGCACTCTTGCATTCACCCACTAACGTGCTCAGATGGGCTCTCCCACACCCGCGCCACAACCAACTCAGGTGTGCTTCCTCGCACATGTTCCACCACCACTTTACTCTCCGTGTCACACTCACCCTCACACGTACACATACACTCCGTATCGCTTTCACTCCCTGTGTCACACTCCGTACACCCCGACGTGCATTCCCGCTCGCACTCGGTATCACTCCCTCACGTTGTAACACGCTCACTCCTTGACGCACACTTTTTCCTCACGCATGCCATTTTTACTCACACGGGACCCTTCACCAACGCCCGGGTGCCATATCGATCCCAATCGCGCGACAATTCTCTTCGCACCAAACCCCCTCTTACAAAATCTCACGGCACCACACACAGCCCATCTCACCTTCGGGGTTCTTCTTCCTCCCTGCACCAACACCTGCAAATCTTCATAAGGATTAATGAGCACAGCATCGTGATGTGGGCACGGACTTTGAGCAATTTCCATTCCTTGCTCCAGTTGTTGCTCTTCTAAGTCCCCGGTCTCTCCAATTTCAATTATACCCACTACTTCTTTTTCTTTATTCACCACGACGACCGCTGGCTTTAATAAAATTCCCTCTCCTACCTCAACGGTCGCCGGCTGCCCCAAACCCCGGGTCGCGATCTCTACAACTGTCATTGTACCCGCGCTTTTCTCCGCTTCGCTCAACCAGCGCTTCTCGACCCGCGTTACTTCGTCGTGCACCGATGTGCCTCTCCCGCTTCCCATGCCATCTACGATCTCCCCCATTTTTTTTAATGCTGTCATTTATTCGCTCCCGATATCCCTCCGGGTTGTCCCTTGCTTCCTTCCTCCTTTTTTTCATGTCGATTCCCTGGGTAGCCATCATTGCATCCAATCCCCTACTGTCACCCTTCATAGATGCCATGAAATGCGTCATAAATAGGCAAAAGTCCATTGGCACTGCGGGCTCGGCTGTCGCATACGGGAGGCCGCCATTTCGTGTGCCTGTAACCCCCACGACCGCACCTTATTTGCTCTCCTCCTCCATTTTTCCCACTTCTTCCCTGGGGTCCTGGGTCGATTCTACCCCCTCTAACACCCCCACCGGCATCCGATCATCTTGACCATCCATGGCATGACTTAAATTTAGATGTTATTACAATACAAATTTTTTTTTTTGGGCCACTCGCAATTTGAGCGCACTCAGCGCTTCAGGTCCGTGTCTCGCTCCCGACACCAATTGTTGCGGAACCCAACGTCGGCCTATGGTTCCCCTTATCGGGGGGGGGGATTAAGCCCCTCGTCTGTTACCGACGACGTGGTCCCGGGGGTATGACGCCACGCACGGTCGGTGCTGGGTAGGGTTTTAGGCCCACAAGTCCTATAACCTAAATACCAGCGCTTCCCGGTACGCGAAGGAACACCCCCCGCTCACGGCCGCAGCGTAATGGATGTTGCGCCGAGCGAAGCGAACCGCGGCGTGAGCCGTTTACCAAAACTAGACCCTATTCCTTAAACGTTGGCCAAATCGTGCCACCGGTTTGGCACGTCAACTGTGAAACTGGTCAACTGGTCAACTGTGAAAGCAAGTGAACCACGAGTCAAAGACTACAGCGGGTTGTGGTGAATAACGTACCACTCATGATGATTGTCCACAAAAGCTGACATGGGGCTGATCTGCACTGTATACAATTGGGAAATCACCAAAACGACAAGGATGTGAAGAAGAGGAAGACGAAGGCAAAAAGGTTGGAAATGCTACTATATTTATTACTATTATTTACACAATGAAAGGAACCAAGGAGAAGGAAGGATAATAAAGTAAAAACAGAAGAAGTAGAGCTGTGAAAGCAAGTGAACCAC